>NC_060183.1:74283357-74525857 GCF_021184085.1 Oncorhynchus gorbuscha | reverse complement strand
CTCTGCTCTGCTCTGGTCTGGTCCGGTCTCCTCTGGTCTGGTCCGGTCTGCTCTGGTCTGCTCTGGTCCTGTCTGCTCTGGTCCGCTCTCCTCTGGTCTGGTCCGCTCTGCTCTGCTCTGGTCTGGTCTGGTCCGGTCTCCTCAGGTCCGGTCTGCTCTGGTCCTGTCTGGTCTGTTCCGCTCTGGTCCTGTCTGCTCTGGTCTGGTCCTGTCTGTTCTGTTCCGCTCTGGTCCTGTCTGCTCTGGTCCTGTCTGGTCTGCTCTAATCTGGTCCGGTCTGCTCTGGTCTGGTCTGTTCCGCTCTGGTCCTGTCTGGTCTGTTCTGCTCTGGTCCTGTCGTCTGGTCTGGTCCTGTCGTCTGCTCTGGTCCGGTCTGCTCTGGTCCGGTCTGCTCTGGTCCGGTCTGCTCCGGTCCGGTCTGCTCCGCTCTGGTCCGGTCTGCTCTGGTCCGGTCCGGTCTGCTCCGCTCTGGTCCGGTCTGCTCTGGTCCTGTCTGGTCCGCTCCTGTCTGTTCTGCTCTGGTCCTGTCTGGTCTGCTCTAGTCTGTTCTGGTCTGGTCCTGTCGTCTGCTCTGGTCCGGTCTGGTCCGGTCCGGTCTGCTTTGTTCCTCATACCTATCCTCCTCACTCATGCCTCATGTTCCCAAGCATAACAACCCAAGTCCATGGGCGTGGTGAGATCAGATGCCAGGCGGCGTGGTGAGATCAGATGCCAGGCGGCGTGGTGAGATCAGATGCCAGGCGGCGTGGTGAGATCAGATGCCAGGCGGCGTGGTGAGATCAGATGCCAGGCCAGGGCGTGGTGAGATCAGATGCCAGGCGGCGTGGTGAGATCAGATGCCAGGCGGCGTGGTGAGATCAGATGCCAGGCGGCGTGGTGAGATCAGATGCCAGGCGGCGTGGTGAGATCAGATGCCAGGCGGCGTGGTGAGATCAGATGCCAGGCGGCGTGGTGAGATCAGATGCCAGGCGGCGTGGTGAGATCAGATGCCAGGCGGCGTGGTGAGATCAGATGCCAGGCGGCGTGGTGAGATCAGATGCCAGGCGGCGTGGTGAGATGATCAGATGCCAGGCGGCAGATGCCAGGCGGCGTGGTGAGATCAGATGCCAGGCGGCGTGGTGAGATCAGATGCCAGGCGGCGTGGTGAGATCAGATGCCAGGCGGCGTGGTGAGATTAGATGCCAGGCGGCGTGGTGCTCAAGCCGGCCTCTCAGGCTGATTCTGTCGGTATGCAGGAGGCTCCGGACGGCTGCGATCGCCCTATCTGACATGACAGTTCCCAGCGCTCGCAGCCATTCTGCTACATACGGCTGACACAAAATGGAGGATGTGCGAGCGAGAGCATGTGCAGAGAGGGAAGATGTTGTGCTGGTGTGGCAGGGACAGAATTAGGAATGTCCTACTCACTATAATGAGAGTAATGAGAGAAATTAAAAGGTGGTTTTAACCTTTCTTTTAAATACTCAGACCATTTATTTGAACTGTAGGGTTTTGACAATATGGTTTTATGTTCAAGCAAAGTCTTTGCTTGAAAAGAACAATGGTAGTCATCAAATGTTATTGGTCACATACACATGGTTAGCAGATGTTTGAGGGTCACATACACATGGTTAGCAGATGTTATTGGTCACATACACATGGTTAGCAGATGTTTGAGGGTCACATACACATGGTTAGCAGATGTTATTGGTCACATACACATGGTTAGCAGATGTTATTGCGAGTGTAGCGAAATGCTTGTGCTTCTAGTTCCGACAGTGCAGCAATATCTGACAAGTAATATAACAATTCCTCAACAAATACCTAATACACACAAATCTAAGTAAAGAAATGGAATAAGAATATATGGATGAGCAATCACCAAGAGGGCTTTGTACTGTAATGACTATACATTCATGTCTCTAAGATATGTAACTTTATTTGCTCAGTACAAGATTGGGGATGTGGCAGTGATCCCATGGAGTGAATGATTGACCTTGCATTTACATCATTTACGTTATGCATGACTGATACAGAACTGTGAATAAATCTTCTCCCCTTATGTTTTCTATATCTCTCCTTTTTTCTTCTTTCATCCTTAAAAAAAAAAAAAATTTTATTTCCTTTTCTTCTTTGCTCTCTTTCTGTCTTTTCTGTCTCTCAGATGATCAGGCTGACCCGCGCTTGTGCCTCATCTGTGGCGACCGTGCGACGGGCCTGCACTATGGCATCATCTCCTGCGAGGGCTGCAAGGGCTTCTTCAAGCGCAGCATCTGCAACAAGCGCGTCTACCGCTGCAGCCGCGACAAGAACTGTGAGATGTCGCGCAAGCAACGCAACCGCTGCCAGTACTGCCGCCTGCTCAAGTGCCTACAGATGGGCATGAACCGCAAAGGTACGTGGGGAAGAGTAAGGAAAATGGCCAAAAGTTACTGAAGGTTTCAGGAAAGGTGAAATCACTATACGGTGCTAAGCTAGTTTAAACTAGCTGACCTCTGCTAAGGTTATACAGTATTCATACTTATTGTCACTGTGACTGTCATCAAAGTATTGCTCATAACTTCTGAGTAATGACTCCAATTCCAACTCTCCAGAACCACTCTGCTTCTGCAATGAATATACCGCATTGAACATCTCTCAGCACAAATCCCTCTCAAATGAGTGTTTAGCCCCACATCCTGAGGGCTTTATCCTTATCCCACGTAGCGCTCTGTCAGCTGTAGTTCTAACGGCCGAGGGAGCAGGGAGCAGCTGTAGCCCTCTCGAAACATTCTCCTCATCAAACGCCAAAGAGAAAGACAGCGTGCCGGTATCGATGAGTGACAGGCCCCAAAACCACAGAGAGATTAAGATAAAGAGATCGACGGAGAGGTAGAGGTAAATAGAGAGAGACAGATACAGAGAGGTAACAACAGGGAGGAAAGGAGTTTGAAATTGGACCTCACGTGGAGATTACACCTGGGTTCTGTTCATTAGGCACCAAACTAAAGAAAACAGACTGAAACACAGAGGGACGACCTGACTTTCTCCAATAACAAACAATCTTTTCGTGTTCCCTTCCGTGTGCACTAATGAATATGACACTGGATACCTTGTCAAAGAGGGAAGATTGGAGGGTTGGAGAGGATGATGATGACGATGATTAAGGTTGGCAGTTACCTCTGATAGATCTAGCCCCAATGCATTCTGGTAGAGCCGTTGTTGTCAGTTCTGGTCAGAGTCTATTTGGGTGATTGGATGGATCTGGACCCCTGTCACCCCATCTTGCCTCACTCTACTGTCTTATCTCCCTTGTAACTTAAGATGACATCACGTTCATAGTTAGACACTGCTTGTCATACTGCCCTCTTTATTCTCTCTCTCTCTCTCTCTCTCTCTCTCTCTCTCTCTCTCTCTCTCTCTCTCTCTCTCTCTCTCTCTCTCTCTCTCTCTACCTACCTCTCTCTCTCGCTCTACCTCTCTCTCTCGCTCTACCTCTCTCTCTCTCTCTCCCTCTCTCTCTCTCTCTCTCTCTCTCTACCTCTCTCTCTCTCTACCTCTCTCTACCTCTCTCTCTCTCTACCTCTCTCTCTCTCTCTCACTCTCTCCTCTCTCTCTCTCTCGCTCTTTTGTTACGGCACTTCATTTTTATGATACACTTACTGTTCAGATAATGCAATGCTCCCAAAAAGATGAAACAAGGCAGATTTTCAAGCGGTTGTGAGGGCTCAGTTCGTTGGAGCATGGTGCTTAAAACACCAGGCTTGTGAGTTTGATTTCCATATGGGCCACATGTACTGAATATTTGATTTATCCGTAAGTCGCGTTGGATAAATGTCTGCTAAAACTGCATATTATTAAAGAGAATGAACCATACACATGCATTCCATTCTTCAACCAGAGGACACTGAAGAAAGTCACTGGTGTCATTAGCCATCAGTTAGTGTGATGCTCCATTAATATGACAGCGTCGTTAGGGTTTGGCCGGGGTAGGCCGTCACTGTAAATAAGAATTTGTTCTTAACTGACTTGCCTAGTTAAATAAAGGTTTAAACATTTTATAATAATGGGGCAGCAGAGAATATATGACACACCGCTGTCCCGAATCACAATTTCACCCTCGCCACGCCATGAAACAACTTACTTTCCCATTCCGATAAGCCCCCTGGGGAAACACGATTACTCTCTCCCGTTCCATGTTCTACCTCTACTTACACTCTCTGATCCTCGATATTCCAAAAGATAAGAACGTGCTGTGTCGAAACCCGAGAAGAGGAGGAGAAATCCTTTGCTTTGATGTCTTGATATGCAAAGTCATTGATAAATATTGCCTTTCGATTTGCCACACCTAAGTGGAGAAGGAAAGGAGGGAGTACGAGGGAGGCCTGAAACAGCTGGTTAATCAATGGCCCCCAGGCAGTGGCTGGAGGATTTGGACGGTGAGAAACGAGAAGCGTTATCTGATTTGTAAGACCAGTAGATGTACACTTCCAAGCATGATGAATGAAGCACCTTAAGCAATATGCAGATAATCCTATTAGAGTGTGTAGTCACTGCCAAATATGTGTCTATGAACTTGAAGTACACAGATATGTCATTTTATCTTGGTCTAACCGTAAACTAATGGGTTTATTTGATGAGGGGTGCCGGGTAGCAAGTCCACCCCCTTGTGGTACACCATCCTCGTAGTGCACCCCCTTGTGGTACACCATCCTCGTAGTCCACCCCCTTGTGGTACACCATCCTCGTAGTCATTTACATTTACATTTAAGTCATTTAGCAGACGCTCTTATCCAGAGCGACTTACAAATTGGTGCATTCACCTTATGACATCCAGTGGAACAACCACTTTACAATAGTGCATCTAAATATTTTAAGGGGGGGTGAGAAGGATTACTATATCCTATCCTAGGTATTCCTTAAAGAGGTGGGGTTTCAGGTGTCTCCGGAAGGTGGTGATTGACTCCGCTGTCCTGTCGTGAGGGAGTTTGTTCCACCATTCGAACAGTTTTGACTGAGCTGAGCGGGAACTGTACTTCCTCAGTGGTAGGGAGGCGAGCAGGCCAGAGGTGGATGAACGCAGTGCCCTTATTTGGGTGTAGGGCCTGATCAGAGCCTGGAGGTACTGAGGTCCGTTCCCCTCACAGCTCCGTAGGCAAGCACCATGGTCTTGTAGCGGATGCGAGCTTCAACTGGAAGCCAGTGGAGAGAGCGGAGGAGCGGGGTGACGTGAGAGAACTTGGGAAAGTTGAACACTAGACGGGCCGGCGTTCTGGATGAGTTGTAGGGGTTTAATGGCACAGGCAGGGAGCCCAGCCAACAGCGAGTTGCAGTAATCCAGACGGGAGATGACAAGTGCCTGAATTAGGACCTGCGCCGCTTCCTGTGTGAGGCAGGGTCGTCACTCTGCGGATGTTGTAGAGCATGAACCTACAGGAACGGGCCACCGCCTTGATGTTAGTTGAGAACGACAGTTTGTTGTCCAGGATCACGCCAAGGTTCTTAGCGCTCTGGGAGGAGGACACAATGGAGTTGTCAACCGTGATGGCGAGATCATGGAACGGGCAGTCCTTCCCCGGGAGGAAGAGCAGCTCCGTCTTGCCGAAGTTCAGCTTGAGGTGGTGATCCGTCATCCACACTGATATGTCTGCCAGACATGCAGAGATGCGATTCGCATTATGACAGAGCCAAGTGACTTGGTGTATAGCGAGAATACACCCCCTTGTGGTACACCATCCTTGTAGTGCACCCCCTTGTGGTACACCATCCTCGTAGTGCACCCCCTTGTGGTACACCATCCTCGTAGTGCACCCCCTTGTGGTACACCATCCTCGTAGTGCACCCCCTTGTGGTACACCATCCTCGTAGTGCACCCCCTTGTGGTACACCATCCTCATAGATCCCCCCCTATGTGGTACACCATCCTCGTAGTGCACCCCCTTGTGGTACACCATCCTCGTAGTCCACCTCCTTGTGGTACACCATCCTCGTAGTGCACCCCCTTGTGGTACACCATCCTCGTAGTCCACCTCCTTGTGGTACACCATCCTCGTAGTGCACCCCCTTGTGGTACACCATCCTCGTAGTGCACCCCCTTGTGGTACTCCATCCTCGTAGTCCACCCCCTTGTGGTACACCATCCTCGTAGTGCACCCCCCTCGTAGCTGTTCTCTTTAGAGTGTGCACCACGGCCAAGGAATGGTCCCCCATTAATTCCCCAAAGTATGAATTTGAACCAATAGCATGGCTGGTCTCCACAACAGTGTCAAACAACTGCAGCATTCCACGTACAAAATGCTTAGTGGCTTGAGCTGAACTCGAGAGTGTGCCTCCACTGCCTCCCTATGGCAGCTTCTGAGATCACACCCACCAATGCTCCATTTCACACAATCGGAATAGTGCTAAGGACCTTAGTCAGATCCACAAAGCCTGACCAGTGGCCACCACATCTACAAGCGTTTGCAGCCTTATGTATGCGAGTGACTGAAAGAACAGGTTGAAACCTGCTCCTTTACCTTGTCCGTCAGCTGAGATGGACCCTGTCTCTCAGCTGGAAGTAGTCAGTTAGACATGTGTTTATGTGACATGTGTTTGTGTGACGTGTAGGGAGGAGGGCAACAGAGAGACGGAACAGAGGAGAACAGAGGGCTTCTGTGTTCTATGTTTTTCAAATTCAAATGTTTAGACGCATGTACACACACACACACACACACCATTCAACTGTTAATTCATCACGCAACTCAAATGATGTCAATCATATGCTCTTTAGGGTATCCTTCTATTTCTGTTTAATCCAGTTCAGACCAGTTAAAACGCTGATGCCTTTTCTCACCATTAGAGGGTGCCAGGTCCCTTCCACAAATCTCACAGCTCAGATTCTACAGCCTTCCACATATCTCCCTCAACAGTAAAAAACTTCCAGTCATCCTATGTTGAGTTGCTGAACCCAACTCCAACCCTCCTGTCACCATCTTTTTTCTTTCAACTAGTCTATTTTAAAAGGGTTTTGGAAGATGTGAAATGCATTTACAGATTTTCATAATGGGCTTTCTAAGTTCTGTCTGTGTGTCTTTCCACAGCAATCAGAGAGGATGGAATGCCAGGGGGAAGGAATAAGAGCATTGGACCTGTCGAGGTATGTCACAATTTATTACTGTTTAAGCAAAAGAAAATAAGAAATCTGTGTTCTTATTGGACAAGTTCAATTAGTCCCTCCCTTTTTCTCTCGGTTTCAAAAAGTTTTCTCCATACTGAAAACCGCAGACACTGTTGCCCTCAATGACTTTGGTTGTGCACTGTGGTGTTAGTGTTTTCTATGTTCCTCCCAGTGGAGGCTGCTGAGGGGAGAACGGCTCATAATAATGGTCAGAACAGAGCAAATGGAATGGCATCATACACCTGGAAACCATGTGTTTCATGTATTTGATACCACTTCACTGACTCCTATCCAGTCATTACCACGAGCCCGTTCTCCCCAATTAAGGTGCCACCAACCTCCTGTGGTTCCTCCCAGTGTGAGACTGTTTTTTACAAAGCAACCAACCTCAATAGAAGAAACTTTCAGTTCCATCATTCTGTTTGTAAAGCGTATTCAGAGAATATATTTCTCTCATTACAGGCAACTGGAAAAGGGACATGATTCTCTCTCCAATTGATTCAGAGCCCACGTTTGTGTATGACATTTTAAAACAAATCTATTATTTTCAGACTATTTATTTATGTTCCATACATTTCAGCCTTTTTATGTTCAGCTACAAAAACTAAAAACTGCAATAACATTTTGAGACTTAACACAAAAAAAGAGGCTATTTTCCAGGTGTACTTTTAAAGAGATGCCCCTGGAAGCAGCTGAGTAGCCAAACACAAAGATTTGATTGATTGTTCCATTGATGGTGAAAACCAGACCATTTTAACAGTAGCTTTGCATTTCCAAATGTTTTAACAGGTCACAAAAACGTAGTTGAATATGTTTACATGTTTAATTGTTGGCTATTGTGGCTTGTTGTGAACCAGAAAGGTAGGCTTTCATTTTCACCATCTCAAAATGTTTAAAACCATACAATAATGACAGCAAAAGTCTGTCTTTACTAGACCACTGTACCTGCATGATATTTTGCAATAGTTGAAATAACTCTGTTTTTTGGGGGTTTTTTTGCCTGGAAAGTATCTGCAGAATGGTTTTAGATAACATTCTCTGCCTAGCATCTTTCAAGGAGCAAAATCATTCAGTTGATTGCAGCGATTGCCTCAATATCGGTGTCCTTGCTCCAAAGCTGGATTCAGGCCCTGCGAGACAATCAAGTCTGTCCCTCATTATTGCAGATAGGGTTAACTCATTAGGCTTAAATCACCCTTCTGCTCAGATGTGAACGATAGCGCTGCAACGGAGTAATCAGGCGCCTTTCAAACCCAGATAATGGGAAGGCACCGCTTGTGCGGCGGAGAAAAAGTTCACCCGCTTCCCGAGGCAAAGAGTGCAAGAGCGAGTGCGAGATATGTCCGTGGGAGCTTGTTTTGTTCTCCAATCTAAGAAGCTCCTGCCATCTTAAATCCACTCATAGCCACATATTGATTCCAGTGTTCACGGGTATACTGACAATATGTGAAAGAAAAGCTGCCCGCCACCGTTTCGGGAACATTCTTAAAATATTTATATGAAACCTTTGTCATTTCTCATGAGCAGGGTTTAGTATGCTACATAGCTGAATAAAGAAGCTTAACAATGACCAATGTATAACATTTTTCTTATCGTCAGACAAACAGGCTTTTGTTTGTACAGGGACTAATGCATCTGAATCAATAACCCCATGACATACTGAATGACAAGAGAAAATGAACAGAGGCTTTCTCTTCTCTTACCTCCTTCCTTGTTGCCCTCCCTCCTTTTTTCCCTCGCTTCTCTGCTATAGATTTCGAATGAAGAAATGGAGCGCATTATGACAGGCCAGGAGTTCAAGGAGGATGCTGGTTTGCCAGAGCACACCTGGGGAAACAACGGGGACAGCGACCACAGTTCCCCCGACAATGGTGTCTCCGAGGGCAACCAACCCTCGCCGGTCTCCACCCTGTCGTCCAGGTGAGCTGTTGCAGTAGGGGTACAGACCATTACCTCAAAAGTTAAAGGTTGGCGCACTGAACGAGAAACACCACTGACTGAGTAACTATGACTTCCCCCAGGAGTGAAATGCACCAACATTTTGTGGCCAAATTCAATATCTTTAAATTAATTTCTGAATAAAATGACCTATATCTGGCAGTCGTATCTCCTATGAACGAATACAGATACATTTTAGTTTGTCCCCTCAGCTTCATGGCACCTTTTGAATTATCCATTGCATGCCTACCAGTACCAGTAATGTTTTTTTGAATGTTGCTGTTATGCGATTGAGTGAAGGTTCCTCTCATGTTAAAATGTAAGGTCACCCACATTTCACTCCTAAGCACATTTATGGGAGAATTTGAAGCTCCTCACAACTGGATTCTCCCTGGGTTTGTTGCCGCGGAAACAGAGGACACAGTTTTCATTCCTCTGCCTTTGCTGAAGTCTTGCCATTCCACAATGATAAGTACTGTCCTTAACATGATTGTCTCAGGGTCGATGCTTTCTGTCTGCAACCCAGTCCTCTCTGGCACTGTCTCCATGATAAAGCGTAGAGTTCTATCATAATTTTTTCATGCTTGCCTGTGCCCAGAAAAATATACATTTGGTAGAAAACTCTGTCACGCTTCACATTATGGTGCCATTATACTTGTGTAATTATTTCTGTAATCACAGTGTAATAAGTATTTATAGTAGAGCAGTTCTTTACTCCATAATGGTTTCCTGGCTTGTGTCTTTGCAGCAAGTCCCTGGAAATGAATAGCTACACTGCTACCTACCGGGACCAGTACGTGGGCACGCCTGTGTCCTCACACTACAAGTTCCTGCCGCACCTTTTTGGTTATGCCCAGTCAGTCCTTAGGCCCACCCTGGCCCGCAGCCTGTACTCCCAATCACAGACCCTTGTCTCCCAACTGGTGGCAGCTGAGGACCTGGCCCCCCTGGGGACCCCAATGCTCATAGAAGATGGGTGAGTTCCCACTGTGTACACATCTGTATCGGGAACTGTGCTTTTGACGTTTTCTTTTGGTAGACTTTTAAGGTTTGGGGTCTTGACCCCAGATGTCTTGTTTTGTCTGATCTTTACTAAAAATGTTCTATCAATCACACTTTTTATTCATTATCTTTGGTTCTAGAGTGTGAAGAAAGTGTGTTATGCCCAACCTTCACACCTCCCTGTCTGCCATGTGTCCCCCAGGTACAGGGTGACCCAGGGGGAGCTGTTTGCCTTGCTCTGTCGGCTGGCAGACGAGCTGCTATTTCGGCAGATCTCCTGGATCAAGCGGCTGCCCTTCTTCTGCGAGCTGTCCATCGAGGACTACACCCTGCTGCTCAGTGCCACTTGGCAGGAGCTCATCCTGCTCTCCAGCCTCACCATCTACAGCGGCCAGATGTTCGGGGACCTGGCCAACGTCACCACCAAGTACTCACCCTCTGACTACGAACTCCAAGGGTAAGAGAAGCCCGGGATCTTAGGTCTTGAGTCTGGTAACATGGATCTGGGGATGGGTTCCATTGCCATAGCCTTGGCTCAAGGTTGGCCTTTTTGGGAGAATATTAGGAAGGGTGGTTACCCAGAGCCAGATTAAGCCTGTAGCTTAATCTGGTTGAGGAATATCGGTCCTGGGATATCATTAATTAAGTCTTTTAAATGCAACTTAAACCATTATTTCAAATGATTTTGATTGATTATCTCTCATCTGCCAGGTTTAGTGAAGATGGAATGGATGTGATGGAGAGACTGATATACCTGTTCCGCAAATTTAATCAGCTGAAGGTTAGCAATGAGGAGTATGCCTGTATGAAAGCCATCAACTTCCTCACCCAAGGTATGTCAATTCTACATACTTTTAAAAATATGTTGGAAAATCCAAAAAAGGCTGGGATGATAAAATGGGCTCATTTTTACACTGAAAAAAAAATTGAACCTATGAAATATAATCTGAAATGTCAGTAGATACTGTGCATATTATTGTGTGTGTGTATCTATTTAATTCATATTTTATTAAACCAAGTCTTGGCAATGAAGTCAGCACAACTTTATTGTTTTAAAGGGACGTCTGTATTAGTCGTCATCGTAATCCGTAACCCTCTCCTCTGTGCAGATATCCGAGGGCTTACCAACGTTTCTCAGCTGGAGAAGCTGAACAAGCGCTACTGGTATGTGTGCCAGGACCTAGCTGAGTACAAGTACCCTCACCAGCCCAAACGCTTCCCTGAGATCATGATGTGTCTGCCAGAGATCCGCCACATCGCCGGTGAGTACAATTTTCACCTTATAATGCAAACCCTTTTCAGCTCCAACTAATAGCCATTTTCACTGTAAGGTGTACAATATGTATTATGCATATGGCTATATGAAATGTGTACAGTGTGTTTGACATGGGTAATGTGCAATGTGTGTACTATGTTATGTGCCGTGTTTATTTTGTATACAGCACAGTGTGTCTAAGGTTAAAGTTCATCCTATCCTGTTTTAGGATGGCATCAAGGGAAAACATTATACACCCCAATGTATGGTAAATAATGTACTGTAATAGATCTGTGGTTGTGAATACTGTGCACGTCAATGTCCATTGGATTTGCTTGGGGGATAGATGTGCATTAAGAGAGGTTGTTTTCTGTGCTTACTATCTTTGATGGTGCAGTACAAAAATAAAACAAATTGTATGGAAAAATGTATACACTCTCTGGATAAGAGCGTATGCTAAATGACTAATGTGTAAAATGTAATGTAAATGGTCGTTCCTTCCAGGGAAGCTAGTGAACGTTCCGTTGGAACAGCTCCCCCTGCTGTTTAAGGCCGTCCTACACTCCTGCAAGTTCAGCCCCAACACCCTCCGAGCAGGCACCACCACCTGCCTGACAACAGGCCTCATCCCCGGCAACTGAGCCACGCCTCTCAAAACCCACCGTTCACCTGAAGGAGGGGGGGACCCCCTTCTTTCTTTTGTGAATGTGACAGAATTGTTTTTCTAAATGTATTTATTACACGACAGATCTGAATGTATTCTCATCTATGCAGAGCACACGCCTCTGCAATAAGAAATGCACAACCAATGCATTGTTCAGACGTGTAAGTGCAGTTTACAAGTATGTGAAGTGTTAACATGGTAGCTATTTTTCGTATAGATTTCCAGGAAGTTTTGTTTGGTTTGGGGATCCACTAGAAAACGCAATTGTAACTGAAAGACTACCTCAGGAAGTTGTGTTTTCAGTGGACACGTGCCTGTGTCAGTGAAAAGATAACTTCAGCAGTCTTTGGTATGTTTGTACTATCCTCAGCTACAGTAAAGTACATGATATACTTCCCCAATGTGTTTTTTTTTTATCAATATGGCGTAAATGATTGTTACCAAAGGTCTCTAAAGATACACTCAGTTACTAAGTGTAGTTGAATTGAGGTTTTAATATATACTACATGCTATACATTTAGCTTTTTAAGATGAGTTACATTTATCATGGCGGGGGTGGTATGGTTTCTCAGGTGGCATTGGTATATCTACTCCAACACGTCTGCCAATAGTGACAGATGAGATGTCCCAAGCTGCCTTCACTGATGCCTGGTTTCCCGTCACTAGTAATGTCAACATAAAGTGGCGGCAAATTCAAGCCTCTTTTTCATTTACATTTCTACTCAAGCCTTTTAGCGAGTAGAAATTTCATTTAGTCAAAATTGATACGGGTATTTTTAAGGGGAATGGTAAGTGGAAGGGAAGGAGAATCTTCCATGTTTCCAACTACAGTTGAAAGATTTTCCAATGGAAGATGGCATTTCTTGATCAATCAATGAATTAACTGAAGGACCACTCTGGGATTGGTGATGATAGGCCAGTAAAGTGTTACTGTCCCAGTCGACCTTCTCCTGAGATGTACCAGTTACTCCAGATGCCTGGGAGGACGAGAAGTGCAATATGCACACTGTTGAAAACCCAGGGTGTGGGTGTTTTTTATTTTTTTTAATAGATGTGAAATGCTGCCAATAGTGGCAAGCTCAGCCATAGTTCAAGAGTATTGTTGTTGTGCATTCACCTCTTTCAAGAGACATGTTCAAAGCAAAATCCCACCTGTGACCTCTAGGGTCACAGGGATTGTTATGTCTGCATGTGCATCAACAAAAATGTTGCAGCTGCCAGTTAATGTTTTCTGTGATATTTTCTCACTCGAGTTCGTCAGAAGTTGAGTTCTAAACAGGGTAAGGTGGAAGTTTGGTGTACTGCACTCAGAAGTTACTCAGGATCACTTTGTTGAATTGCGCGTTTAGTATTAGTAGTTGTAGGTTTTGGGGGACGTCGTAAGTAGCTGTCTTTTGGAGTATTTTTTTCTGTAGGGGAGTTGTTGTATTTGTTTGGGTGTTTGGACTATATGGAATAGAATACGATTTTCATGGACTAATAAGGACACAATTGGGGTTCTGAATTGATGTAAGGCTCTGTGGTTAGACTCATATTCACTTTTATTCTCAGGTGTGTTACAAACAAGGCAAAAAAAGGACAATGTGTTTTTTGAGCAAAGTGCAGCATTGACCAGACTCAGTCAGTGAGAAGTGTTACATCAGAACTGTAAGGAAATAAATGTTGTTGTAATGGCAAACTGGCATCAGATCCACGGAGTGCACCCCTCCCCTTCAAAGCATTCCAAATCGAACTGAATATATGTGTTATATCTATTGAATGTTTACATATTTGCACCAGACAATGATTTAAGTGAAGGGACTGTGCCAGAGTTGATGGTTTTGCTATAGGTCCTCAGTCGGAGCAAGTTGTGGCATTTTGACTAGAAGTGCCTCTATCGTAGCCATTCTGTCAACATCTTGGATACACATGTCTTTGAACAAACTGGGAATTGATGCGTATTCGTAAATGAATTGATCACATCTATTCAATGTCCCGCGTTTGTCTGTTTTTATTCAACTTTTAACATTTGTAATTTACTTGGAATGTATTTTGTTGTTTTATAAGAATGTTTTGCATATCAATTAGATTTGATTGTTTGAAGTGAAGGTGACTAGGATGTTTAATTTGTTTTAAGTCAGTGGCTGAATCTCAAATCACTACCCTTTACCGCACCCCCCTGGCCAGCCATTTAAACATACATGTGTGCCTCTGTCATATGCATAAGTGTCCCAAAGCTGAGGGAGTGGAAATTATCAAGGGTGTTGGGGCTAATTAGACCCTTCTATGGCCACTTCGACCAAGCCAAAAAGGCTGCAGGCTCCAGAGGGAAGTGCTATCCGGGGAGGGGGACAGGAGTCTATCACCGGCTGGGCTGAATGTGTCGTCGAAACCTAGAGGTAATACGACGTCAGGAAGAACTGATCTAGGCGCCAACTTGAAGCACCGCGAAATGTTAGGAGTTTGCATCATTTCATACAAAAGAGTGGACAGGTGTTCCTAATTATACGTGTGCATTTGTTTGTGTCTGTTTCTGATGCTTGACACGTAAAATATGAAACATCTCTCAAATTAAATGTTTGACTGTTGAGGTTATTATATTGTAAAACAACAAGGAATTGTATCATTTTGAATTTCATGCTCGTTTTATTATTTAAATGTTGATCTGGAATTGCATCGTTCAAGCGAACGCCGAGACCCTTAGTAGTTCTTCCTGACGTCTTATTACCTCTAGGTGTCGACGCAGTCAGCCCAGCCGGTGGTACACTCGTGTCACCCCGCGATGAGCAGCTACATAAAGCATCCTCCATTCATGCTGCAAAGGCGTCGGTTTCCTCCTTAACTAGCTTTAATGGCGAGCAGCCCTAAAATACCTGGGAAAATATGCATACTGTCTTAATAAAACACCATTTTCTACCACCATGATGCTACTTCCGGACGTTGCATGCAGCCTTCAGACAGGGGCAAACAACAGACTGGTGCATCCTAGCATGGTGGAGAAAAATTGTTTCATTAATTAAGACAGTACGCATATATTCCCAGTTTTGTTTAGGGCTGCTCGCCATTAAAGTTAGTCTAGGAGGAAATGTTTTATGTCGTTTCTAGTCAAGGAGGGACACAAGCATATTACCGGCTGGGCAGATCACCCTGGTACGTCAGAGGGCAAACGACGTCAAAAATAATATTACCCCTGACAGACCTTGGGGCTGCATTCAAGTCACGAGTGTGTCCCAAAGTTGATGGGTTTATTGAGCCCCTCTTTACTATCGTTTCGTCAGCAACAAGTGACAATTGAGGGTCCTCCGAGTGATGGTAGGGATGAGGAGCCGGTTTGGGATATAACTAGTATTCTGTCCCAGTCATTTATCAGAAACAAGGTAGACATCTTAGAGATGCATGGTTTGCGATGCATGTGTTGGCCTGTAGGTAGGTGCTATCTGTCAGTGGTGCCCAGTTTTCAAGGGGCATCCTGCAGCTCAGGGATTCAAATTGACAGGGAAGCTCATCTTTGGTTCATGGTTGACATGTTTGATATTTGTTGACCTGTGAGTGTGTGTGCCTTTTAATCTGGCTCAATTTAAGTGGTTAAGGTCCCTAACCACTAAGTGTCAAAAAGAATAGGGCCAGATCATCACAACACCTTTGCCTCTGACACAAACAATTACATTTACGCTCATAACTCTTTACTCTGCTGTGCTGTGTTACAATCAACACTTTATTTTATTTTAGGGAACACTATTGGGGTCTTATGCATAAAGCCATTATACACTTTATTGAAATGGTGACTAACAACCTCTCGCTTATTTTCAATACGTATTTGTCAACATCGTTTTTCTTTGATAGAATGTATCAATGAAAAGAAAGGCTTTTGAATTGCAGTGATATCAGGTGTCATGTTTTAGGGGGGCACAATGCTTTGTTTGTTTATGTTGGTGTTCTGGGTTTTAAAAAGTTGCAGACAGAGAAATTAAAAAGTTAAGATGTGATGTTCTACTGTAACATGTTGTTTCTTAAAGCTACAATCCTTTGAAATAATAACAAAGGGGCACCCCACCTCTGTTTTGGTAAAAATCTGAGGGATGGGCCAGGAGAAGTGTTTACCAATCTCAAATTCATAGACAGAGCTATGGATGCAAGGTCTGACTATCCCATAATATAAACATTCTAGTTTTTGCCATGTTTTGAAACTATAAAGTGTTTTTTAAATATATTTTCTTTGTTTACAAACATCGGAGCAAAACAAGCTACGTTATATTTTGGATTCTGATGGGGTACAACAATTGAACTCATGATGCGTTTATAAGTAAAAATGTTCAAGAATCAATGGCGTATATATCATTAATTCGCGAGTCCAAAAATTGATGTTGCAACTAAGGATTCTAGCTTTAACCTCCATCATGGGTTTATATACTTTGTGTCCATGTGTCTGCCCTGACTGTAACTTTGACTACCTGTGGCTATCAGAGCAATATGTGTTCAAAGCATGCATAGAATGTCAGGACTTGAAACTAAATAAACATGAACCTAATGCAACTGAGAGACCAAGGCCTCAATGTTTTTATTTCTCTCCCTTTGCCCAAAAATGTATAATTGACCAAAAGTAAAATTTCAGATGAATGACACCAGCTTATCCATTTAGGGTGCGCTCTCAGAATGAATGTCTGTGACCCTTCACTCCCCGTTTGTTCTCCACGCCTTTGAGATGGCATACGACGGGCACAAATGAAAATAGCCACTGATCACCCATCATATAGGGTGCCTATTTTAAGAGGCATACGCATGATCCTTGCAAGTACAGATGATAGCCCGGGTTACAGAGGCTATATTAGTCTAAACATGGTGGGGTATTTACCAAATGATAGCAGTGCCTCTACACTAGAGACCTTAAAATAAAAGAGCTGAGTCGTCGTAATAAATTACAGGGAGCCCGTTTGCTGTGTGACAGTCACATCCTGTTGCTGGCTCCTCTCCTTCTTGTGGACAGGGCAGAGAAAGTGGTGTCGTTTTTAGCATGTGACTCTTGTCTTGTCAATCTGAACCAAGGAGAAATAATGGCTTCCCATACTGTGCCAAATCGAGCTCCTTTGCCAGGGCCACTGACAGCGTCACTGCCCACCACAGCTCTGGGGAATTTACGTAGCTGGCCACATTTCAAAATGGGCCAGAGGAAGCCAAGGCCTCCACTGCTATTTTAATGATGAAAAACGCTTCACTAATGTCAGCTCTATCAACAGTCGTTACTGTGTGTATGGTAGAGGAATTAAAACGATAGTTCAAGAGGAATTTTCTCACCTCTAGACAATTAGTTGACTCTAAACACTGATGCATTATTGGTCACTTTTCAGAACATGCTCTTTATTAAAGACACAATCTATAAGTTTCCAACAAATCTCCTTTATGGTTTTAGTAATACTGTAGTTGTTCTACATCATGTCAAATCTTCCCTGTGTAGGGAAAGTTTTGCTACGTTTTCCCGACTCCATACCCATTCTCAAGGAGGATCCTCTTCCTCTTCTGCCAATGTCAAGTGGCTGCAGAATTGCTTCACTATTTATGGAGTTCCCCACAAATTGTTATAGGAAGTGACAGTGTTTTTTTGGGCCTAATCATTCCTCTCTTCCTGTCAAATTTTCCTGGAAGGGCTACCAGGTCATTCCCACCTTTATCTGCACATCACATATATGTAGACCTCCCTTTTAACTGATTCAGTTGGACTCTTCCACCTGAAGAGAGCATACATTATAAAGGATGTGTAATGCTTTTTTGTGCTTTACCAAAATGACATATAACTATGTATAAAGCTCATTCTTGCAGTTTCTGTGACCGTGAGATGTTCTAAAGGGACATTTTGTCTGCTCCACCAAGATCTGAGCAAGATGTCAAATGAAAATCAGGAGATGTAACAGAAAATACTTGAGCTTGGCTGTACAAAGATGGACAAGTGGTTTGTTGTGTGCTGTTATAGGGACCTTGAGGAAGCTCCGGTGGGCCACCTGGTGTTCAGTAGTTTGCTGAAGAAGCCACATACCGGCCTTCACAATGAGTTAGGCCATTCACAATGAGTTAGGCCTTCACAATGAGTTAGGCCTTCACAATGAGTTAGGCCATTCACAATGAGTTAGGCCATTCACAATGAGTTAGGCCATTCACAATGAGTTAGGCCATTCACAATGAGTTAGGCCATTCACAATGAGTTAGGCCATTCACAATGAGTTAGGCCATTCACAATGAGTTAGGCCATTCACAATGAGTTAGGCCATTCACAATGAGTTAGGCCATTCACAATGAGTTAGGCCATTCACAATGACAATGAGTTAGGCACAATGAGTTATTCACAATGAGTTAGGCCATTCACAATGATGAGTTAGGCCATTCACAAGTTAGGAGTTAGGCTTTACACAATGAGTTAGGCCTACAATGAGTTAGGCCATTCACACTGAGTTAGGCCTTCACACTGAGTTAGGCCTTCATACTGAGTTAGGCCTTCATTCTGAGTTAGGCCTACACACTGAATGAGGCTTACACACTGAATTAGGCCTACATAATTTGTTAGGCCTAACTTTAGGCCTTCACAATGACTTAGGCCTACACACCGAGTTAGGCCTACCTTTAGGCCTTAAATCTGATTTAGGCCTTAACACTGAGTTAGGCTTTCACACTGAGTTAGGCCTTCATGCTGAGTTAGTCCTTCATACTGAGCCTACACACTGAGTGAGGCTTACACACCGAGTTAGGCCTACACAATGAGTTAGGCTTTCACAATGAGTTAAGCCTCATTTTAGGCCTTCACAATGAGTTAGTCCTAACTTTAGGCCTTAACACCGAGTTAGGCCTTAACACCAAGTTAGGCTTACACAATGAGTTAGGCCTACACACCGAGTTAGGCCTACCTTTAGGCCTTAAATCTGAGTTAGGCTTTCACACTGAGTTAGGTCTTTCAGGCCTTCAATGAGTTAGGCCTACACACTGAGTCACAACTGAGTTAGGCCTAACTTTAGGCCTTCACAATGACTTAGGCCTACACACCGAGTTAGGCCTACCTTTACAATGATTTAGGCCTTAACACTGAGTTCTTAACAATGAGTTAGGCCTGAGTTAGGCCTTCATACTCAGTTAGGCCTACACACTGAGTGAGGCTTGAGTTAGGCCTACACAATGAGTTAGGCTTTCACAATGAGTTAGGCCTCATTTTAGGCCTTCACAATGAGTTAGTCCTAACTTTAGGCCTTCACACTGAGTTAGGGTTACACACTGAGTTAGGCCTACACAATGAGTTAGGCTTTCACACTGAGTTAGGCCTACACACTGAGTTAGGTCCTACACAATGAGTTAGGTCCCACACACTGAGTTAGGGTTACACACTGAGTTAGGCCTACACAATGAGTTAGGCTTTCACACTGAGTTAGGCCTACACACTGAGTTAGGTCCTTCACACTGAGTTAGGTTCTTCACAATGAGTTAGGCCTACACACTGAGTTAGGCCTACACAATGAGTTAGGCTTTCACACTGAGTTAGGCCAACACAATGAGTTAGGTCAACACAATGAGTTAGGCTAACACAATAAGTTAGGCCAACACAATGAGTTAGGTCCTACTACAATGAGTTAGGTCCTACACACTGAGTTAGGAGTTTCACACTAAGTTAGGTCTTTAATAGACCTACACAATGAGTTAGGCCTAACTTTAGGCCTTCACACTGAGTTAGGCCTTAACACTGAGTTAGGCTTACACAATGAGCTAGGCATTCACACTGAGTTTGGCCTACACACCGAGTTAGGCCTTAACACCAAGTTAGGCCTTAACACCGAGTTAGGCTTACACAATGAGTTAGGCTTTCACACAGAGTTCTAACTTTTCTGAGTTAGGCCTTAACACCAGTTGGCCTTAACACTGAGTTAGGCTTTCATACTGAGTTAGGCCTACACACTGAGGAATTTGTTAGGCCTAACTTTAGACCTTCACAATGAGTTAGGTCTACACAATAGGCTTTCACAATGAGTTACTAATTTTAGGCCTTCACAATGAGTTAGTCCTAACTTTAGGTCTTCACAAGTTGAGTTAGGCCTACACAATGAGTTAGGCTTTCACAATGAGTTAGGCCTAATTTTAGGCCTTCACTGAGTTAGGCCTTCATACTGAGTTAGGCCTCTGATTTAGGCCTTAACACTAATGAGTTAGGCTTTCACACTGAGTTAGGCCTACACAATGAGTTAGGCTTTCACACTGAGTTAGCCAACACAATGAGTTTCATCACAATGAGTTAGGCCTACACACACAATGAGTTAGGAGCTGAATTAGGCCTTCACACTGAGTTAGGCCAACACAATGAGTTAGGCCTACACAATGAGTTAGGCTGAGTTAGGCCAACACAATGAGTTAGGCCTACACATGAGTTAGGCCTTCACAAGTTGAGTTAGGCCTAACTTTAGGCCTTAACACGAGTTAGGCCTAACTTTAGGCCTTAACACACAATGAGTTAGTTGAGTTAGGCCTTCACACAGAGTTGAGTTAGGCCTTTAGGCCTTCACACTGAGTTAGGCCTACACAATGAGTTTGGCTTTCACACTGAGTTTGGCCTACACACCGAGTTATGCCTAACTTTAGGCCTTCACACTGAGTTAGGCTTACACAATGAGTTAGGCCTTCACACTGAGTTAGGCCTTCACACTGAGTTGGGCCAACACAATGAGTTAGGTCCTACACAATGAGTTAGGTCCTTCAACCTGAGTTAGGCCTTCACACTGAGTTAGGGCTACACACTGAGTTAGGCTTTCACACTGAGTTAGGCCTACACACTTAGTGAGGCCTACATAATTTGTTAGGCCTAACTTTAGGCCTTCACAATGAGTTAGGCCAACACAATGAGTTAGGCTTTCACAATGAATTAGGCCTAATTTTAGGCCTTCACGATGAGTTAGGCTTTCACACTGAGTTAGGCCTTCATACTGAGTTAGGCCTACACACTTAGTGAGGCCTACATAATTTGTTATAACTTTGATGAGTTAGGTCTACACAATGAGTTAACAATGAGTTAGGCCTAATTTTAGGCCTTCACAATGAGTTAGTTAGGCAATGAGTTTACACACTGAGTTAGGCCTACACAATGAGTTAGGCTTTCACAATGAGTTAGGCCTAATTTTAGGCCTTCACAATGAGTTAGGCCTTCATACTGAGTTAGGCCTACACAATGAGTTAGGCCTACACACTGAGTTAGGCCTACTAACTTTAGGCCATCACACTGAGTTAGGCCTACACAATGAGTTAGGCTTTCACAATGAGTTAGGCCTAATTTTAGGCCTTCACAATGAGTTAGTCCTAACTTTAGGTCTTCACACTGAGTTAGGGCTACACACTACATAATGAGTTAGGCACTGAGTTAGGCCAACACACAATGAGTTAGGTCCCACACACTGAGTTAGACCTACACACTGAGTTAGGTCCTTCACAATGAGTTAGGCCTACACACTGAGTTAGGCCTGCACAATGAGTTAGGCCTACATAATGAGTTAGGCCTACACACTGAGTTAGGCCTAACTTTAGGCCTTAACACAGAGTTAGGTCTACACAATGAGTTAGGCTTTCACACTGATTTACGTCTACACAGTGAGTTAGGCCTACACAATGAGTTAGGCCTACATAATGAGTTAGGCTTTCACACTGAGTTAGGCATACACACCAAGTTAGGCCTAACTTTAGGCCTTAACACTGATTTAGGCTTACACAATGAGTTAGGCTTTCACACTGAGTTAGGTCTACACAATGAGCTAGGCCTAGACAATGAATTAGGTCTTCAACACTGAGTTAGGCCTACACAATGAGTTAGGCCTACACAATGAGTTTGGCCTACACACAGAGTTAGGCCTATCTTTAGGCCTTAGTTAGGCCTTCACACCGAGTTAGGCTTACACAATGAGTTAGGCCTTCGCACTGAGTTAGGCCTTCATACTGAGTTAGGCCTACACATTGAGTTAGGCCTACATAATGAGTTAGGCCTAACTTTAGGCCTTCACACTTAGTTAGGCCTACACAATGAGTTAGGCTTTCACAATGAGTTAGGCCTTCACAATGAGTTAGTCCTAACTTTAGGTCTTCACAATGAGTTAGGGCTACACACTGAGTTAGGCCTACACAATGAGTTAGGCTTTCACAATGAGTTAGTCCTAACTTTAGGCCTTCACACTGAGTTAGGGTTACACACTGAGTTAGGCCTACACAATGAGTTAGGCTTTCACACTGAATTAGGCCAACACAATGAGTTAGGTCCTACACAATGAGTTTGTCATGTTTTGTCTTATATTGTCTTGTCATTTTGCTTTTCCTTCTGTTCGTTTTTAGGTTCGTTCCCTTTTTTTTCTCTCTCCCTCCCTCTCTCTCTTCTCTCTATCGTTCCGTTCCTGCTCCCAGCTGTTCCTATTCCCCTAATCAATCATTTAGGTCTTCCCACACCTGTTCCCTATCTTTTCCCCTGATTAGAGTCCCTATTTCTCCCCTTGTGTTCCGTTTCTGCCCTATACAATGAGTTAGGTTTCCCTCTTGAGCAGGTGTCTGAGTCTGCTACGGTCAAGTGCCTTAGGCAACCTGTTTATTATCGAGTCTCCAGTCAGTTCTCGTGATTACGAGTGAAATTGTTTTTATGCTTTATTTACCGCTCCGATTTGTCTAGGAGTATTGCTATTTCCTTAAACTGGATTAAAGACTCTGTTTTCGCCAAGTCACTTTTGGGTCCTCAGGCCTTAACACACTGAGTTAGGGTTACACACTGAGTTAGGTCTACACAATGAGTTAGGCTTTCACACTGAGTTAGGCCTACACACTGAGTTAGGTCCTTCACACTGAGTTAGGTTCTTCACAATGAGTTAGGCCTACACACTGAGTTAGGCCTACACAATGAGTTAGGCTTTCACACTGAGTTAGGCCAACACAATGAGTTAGGTCAACACAATGAGTTAGGCTAACACAATAAGTTAGGCCAACACAATGAGTTAGGTCCTACTACAATGAGTTAGGTCCTACACACTGAGTTAGGAGTTTCACACTAAGTTAGATCTTTAATAGACCTACACAATGAGTTAGGCCTAACTTTAGGCCTTCACACTGAGTTAGGCCTTAACACTGAGTTAGGCTTACACAATGAGCTAGGCATTCACACACTGAGTTAGGCCTTAACACCAAGTTAGGCCTTAACACCGAGTTAGGCTTTCACAATGAGTTAGGCTTTCACACAGAGTTAGGCCTAACTTTAGGCCTTAACACAGAGTTAGGCCTTAACACCAAGTTAGGCCTTAACACTGAGTTAGGCTTTCACACTGAGTTAGGCCTTCATACTGAGTTAGGCCTACACACTTAGTGAGGCCTACATAATTTGTTAGGCCTAACTTTAGACCTTCACAATGAGTTAGGTCTACACAATGAGTTAGGCTTTCACAATGAGTTAGGCCTAATTTTAGGACTTCACAATGAGTTAGTCCTAACTTTAGGTCTTCACAATGAGTTAGGGCTACACACTGAGTTAGGCCTACACAATGAGTTAGGCTTTCACAATGAGTTAGGCCTAATTTTAGGCCTTCACAATGAGTTAGGGCCTACACAATGAGTTAGGCCTACACACTGAGTTAGGCCTACATAATGAGTTAGGCCTAACTTTAGGCCATCACACTGAGTTAGGCCTACACAATGAGTTAGGCTTTCACACTGAGTTAGGCCAACACAATGAGTTAGGTCCTTCACAATGAGTTAGGCCTACACACTGAGTTAGGCCTACACAATGAGTTAGGCTTTCACACTGAATTAGGCCTTCACACTGAGTTAGGCCAACACAATGAGTTAGGCCTACACAATGAGTTAAGCTTTCACACAGAGTTAGGCCTGCACGATGAGTTAGGCCAACACAATGAGTTAGGCCTACACAATGAGTTAGGCCTTCACACAGAGTTAGGCCTACACACCGAGTTAGGCCTAACTTTAGGCCTTAACACAGAGTTAGGCCTACACAATGAGTTAGGCCTACATAATGAGTTAGGCTTTCACACTGAGTTAGGAGTTAGGTCTTCACACTGAGTTAGGCCTACACAATGAGCTTTTAGTTTGGCCTAACTTTAGGCCTTCACACTGAGTTAGGCTTACACAATTTCACACTGAGTTAGGTTACGCCTTCACACTGAGTGAGGCCTACACACTGAGTTAGGCCTACATAATGAGTTAGGCCTACATAATGAGTAAGGCCTAACTTTAGGCCTTCACACTGAGTTAGGCTTACACAATGAGTTAGGCTTTCAACTGAGTTAGGTTACTGAGTTACACAATGAGTTAGGCCTACACAATGAGTTAGGTCCTTCAACCTGAGTTAGGCCTTCACACTGAGTTAGGGCTACACACTGAGTTAGGCTTTCACACTGAGTTAGGCCTACACACTTAGTGAGGCCTACATAATTTGTTAGGCCTAACTTTAGGCCTTCACAATGAGTTAGGCCAACACAATGAGTTAGGCTTTCACAATGAATTAGGCCTAATTTTAGGCTTTCACACTGAGTTAGGCCTTCATACTGAGTTAGGCCTACACACTGAGTTAGGCCTACATAATGAGTTAGGCCTAACTTTAGGCCTTCACACTGAGTTAGGCCTACACAATGAGTTAGGCTTTCACAATGAGTTAGGCCTAATTTTAGGCCTTCACAATGAGTTAGTCCTAACTTTAGGTCTTCACACTGAGTTAGGGCTACACACTGAGTTAGGCCTACACAATGAGTTAGGCTTTCACACTGAGTTAGGCCAACACAATGAGTTAGGTCCTACACAATGAGTTAGGTCCCACACACTGAGTTAGACCTACACACTGAGTTAGGTCCTTCACAATGAGTTAGGCCTACACACTGAGTTAGGCCAACACAATGAGTTAGGCCTCCACAATGAGTTAGGCCTTCACACAGAATTAGGCCTGCACAATGAGTTAGGCCTACATAATGAGTTAGGCCTACACACCGAGTTAGGCCTAACTTTAGGCCTTAACACAGAGTTAGGTCTACACAATGAGTTAGGCTTTCACACTGAGTTAGGTCTACACAGTGAGTTAGGCCTACATAATGAGTTAGGCTTTCACACTGAGTTAGGCATACACACCAAGTTAGGCCTAACTTTAGGCCTTAACACTGATTTAGGCTTACACAATGAGTTAGGCCTAGACAATGAGTTAGGTCTTTAACACTGAGTTAGGCCTACACAATGAGTTTGGCCTACACACAGAGTTAGGCCTATCTTTAGGCCTTAACGCCGAGTTAGGCCTTCACACCGAGTTAGGCTTACACAATGAGTTAGGCCTTCGCACTGAGTTAGGCCTTCATACTGAGTTAGGCCTACACAATGAGTTAGGCCTTCACACTGAGTTAGGCCTTCACACTGAGTTAAGGCTACACACTGAGTTAGGGCTACACACTGAGTTAGGGCTACACACTGAGTTAGGCCTACATAATGAGTTAGGCTTTCACACTGAGTTAGGCCAATACAATGAGTTAGGCCAACACCATGAGTTAGGTCCTACACAATGAGTTAGGTCCTACACAATGAGTTAGGTCCTACACAGAGTTAGGTCCTTCACACAGAGTTAGGTTCTTCACACAGAGTTAGGTCCTTCACACAGAGTTAGGTCCTTCACACTGAGTTAGGTCCTTCACACAGAGTTAGGCTTTCACACTAAGTTAGGCCTTCACACTGAGTTAGGCCAACACAATGAGTTAGGTCCTACACAATGAGTTAGGTCCTTCACCCTGAGATAGGCCTTCACACTGAGTTAGACCTTCACACTGTTAGGCCAACACACTGAGTTAGGATTTCACACTGAGTTAGGTCTTCACACTGAGTTAGGCCTAACTTTAGCTCTTCACACTGAGTTAGGACTTCACACTGAGTTAGGCCTACACACTGAGTTAGGACTACACAGCCTTTATTTTGTTTTCAACTGGTGAACAATCACTAGCCTTTGTGTCCATATGCTATTTTGTTTTCCACTGTTACTCCTGGGCTAGGAGGTGATCAGTGCTGGCTTAATCATTGCATGTGTGTGGTAGTGCAGTCATTTTCTTTAATGTGACTAAGCGTTTGTTCAGGAGCTGAAATAAGGAATTACACCAAGGACATGTTATATCGCCTGTATACTCCACTGAAACCTGTCCAATGTGTTTTTAGCTTATGACAAACTTGCTTCAAAGTTTTCAGCCAGGAGAGGTGACAGAATTTATAAACATTTTAACACAGTCAAAACCAATGTATCCTGTTCCAAGGCTCTATGAGGTGCCAGAGGTGAATCCTACTTACGTCAAACCTCAACCATCTCAGGGCCAGCACCAGTGTTTCCTTGCCACAGGGTAACCCTGGCGTACCACATCAGCGGCACCCAATCACAGGGCTGACGAGGTGGGCTCGAGGGAAGCTGAGAGTCGCGTGCCAGGAATGCAGGGGGACAAGGGTACATCCATCAGGAAGCTCAGCAGCATGGATTAAAGAAGGAAGGGGGAGAGTTGGATTTTTGATCAGTGATATTTTATTGTTCAGGGTGGGGGGAAGAAGGGAAGTGGAGGGAGGGGTTTGATCAGTGATATCGTTACTGTTCAGGGTGGGGGAGGGGGAAGGGTTGTATTTTTGACCAGTGTTATTGTTTGGGGGGGGGGGGGGGGTCATAAAGTGCGTGTCTATCAAATCAAAGTTTATTGGTTGCATATTCAGTTTAGCACATGTTATAGCAGGTGCAACAGTATAATGTCAAATAAGTTCACAAATAATCAAATATTTTAATTAAAAAAGCAACAAGAAATGTCAGAATGAACCAATTAAATAGACAGTACAAAACCCCATGGAAAAATGGATAGAATTGCAGGAAATTAGCTTCCGGACAAGAGTCATGACTAGAATACAGTATATACATGTACAAGTGGGTAAAACACCATTTAAACATGATTAAAATGAGGAGTGTTCCATCTCTATGTACATAATGTAGGGCAGCAGTCTCTAAGGTGCAGCAGGGTATAGTACCGCGTGGTAGCCGGCTAGTGACAGTGTCTGAGGTTCAGGGCAACATGCAGAGGCCAGCTAGTGGTGACTGTTTAACAGTCTGATGGCCTGGAGATAGAAGCTGTTTTTCAGTCTCTCTTTACCACAAGTGTCCCACCCCCCAGCTTTGATGCACCTGTACTGTCTCCACCTTCTAGATGGCAGCGGGGTGAACAGGCTGTGGCTCGGGTGGCTGAGGTCCTTGATGATCTTCTTGGCCTTCCTGTGACACTGGGTGTTGTAGATGTCCTGGAGGGCAGGCAGTGTGTCCCCGATGATGCGTTGGGCTGACCACTACGGTTGCAGGCGGTTCAATCGCCATGCCAGGCTGTAATGCAACCTGACAGAATGCTCTCAATGGTGCATCAGTGGAAGTTGGTGAGGGTCTTAGGTGCCAAGATGGATTTTTACAGCCTCCTGAGGTTGAAGCGGCACTGTTGCGCCTTCTTCACCACGTTGTCCGTGTGAAAGGATCATTTTAGGTCCTCACTGATGTACATGCCGAGGAATTTAAATATTTTGACCCACTACCTGTCGACATGGATGGGGGCGTGTTCTCTCTGCACTCTGTTAGTCCAAAATCAGCTCCTTTGTTTTGTTGACGTTGAGGGAGAGGTTATTTTCCATGTGCCACTCCGCCAGGGCTCTCACCTCCTCCTTGTGGGCTGTCTCGTTGTTGTTGTAATCAGGCCTGCCACTGTTGTGTCGTCAGCAAACTTTATGATTGAGTTTGACACCTGCATGGCCACAGTCATGGGTGAACAGGGAGTAAAGGAGAGGGCTGTGTACGCACCCCTTGTAGGGCCCCTGTGTTGAGGGTCAGGGTGTTGCTGCCTACCTTCACCACCTGGGGTCGGCCCGTCTGGAAGTTTAGGACCCATTTGCACAGTGAGTGGGGTTCAGACACAGGGCCCTGAGCTTAGAGATGAGCTTGGAGGGGCACTATGGTGTTGAAGACTGAGCTGTAGTCGATGAACTGCATTCTTTCATAGGTATTTCTCTTGTCCAGGTGGGATAGGGCAGTGTGCAGTGCAACGGCGATAGCGTCCATGGATCTATTGGGGCGGTGATGCAAATTGGAGTGGGTCTAGGGTGTTAGGTAAGGTGGAGGTGATATGATCCTTAACTAGCCTCTCAAAGGACTTCATGATGACAGAAGTGAGTGCTACGGGGTAATAGTACATTAGTTCAGTTACCTTCCCTTTCTTGGGAACAGGAACAATGGTGGACATTTCGAAGCAAGTGGGGTCTATAGACTGGGATATGCGGAGATTGAATATGTCCGTAAACACTCCAGCCAGCTGGTCTGCACATGTTGAAAAGAATCCTGCAATCCAAACTGAATTGCTCTGTTTCACTATTGGAAGGCCAGACTGAAATCGTGACGTCAAAAAATTGAGAAATAGAACCCTTCAGTTTGGATCCCAGGTTAGAAGAAAAGCCCATACACTGAAATAACATTTCCGTCCACATATGATAAACTGCATGTAGCCAAGATGGCCTGACCTTGGATTTTGCAGAAGAAGGGTTTTTATTTTGGCCACGTTTCTGCACATCTGTTCATGTGGGAGATACTGTGGTTGAGGTTAAAGTAGGCCAGCATGATAGTGTATTTACCACCACACACTACATTGTTAGGGACTACTCCTTCCAATCAGTGTTCTTGTGAGTGTGATAGTGGTAACACTTCCTATGAATACCCTCTTCATAATGCATTATACAGATGTAGGATGTTCATTTGATCACTCTTTTGTTGATGAGAATTTTCCAGCACTGCAGGAAATGCAGATGAGCTTTCTGATTTACTGAAAACCCACACTAACACACGGTCATATTAACAGTTGCACTTTTCATGTAGCCTACTTTTGGCTAGCTAATAGCCTAACCACCAATCAAGCAGCATTATGGACTAAACATTCAAATCCTTTGCTGCAGGATTTATTTTGCTGTGACAATATTGGTCAAATTAAGATCCTAGATCTGTAAGTGTATCTATTTAACCCTAACCACTGGTTAGCATGCCGCACTGCATGTAAATAGCAGTCATTTTGCGATTCCGACAATGTAAGCATTTCTCAGGCTGTCTTAGGGCTCGATTCAGTCTGTATTGCAGAAGTTCAGTGCGAAAGCGATTGAAATGTAAACGTAATTTCCGATTGAGCCTTATCGTGAATGCAGTCTCTGCGAACGTGGGAACATTGCCTTTAAATTTAAATCATGCTATAGTGCTGAACTTCTACGATACAGATTTAACTGAGTCCTTAATTCAGACAATGTGAGTGTTTCTAGGGAGACCATGTTTACTTTACTGTATGCAAAACTTGATTGACCAAAACGCTAACTTCTCGTCTGGGAAAACAATTAACTTTCTAGATCAGGCATGTTTCTTATCACGTAAGACAACGACTTATCCCATTTTCTCCATTGCATTCACCCCCTTTGACATTATCACAAGAGTAGGGGTGTTAACACAGGTGTCCTGGCTAAATTGCCAATCTGGCCTCATTTCCATCATGGTCACCGAATCATCCCCCTCATTCCTAATTGGGATATATCACTCCTCACCTTTTCACCATGCTATCTAATGTGTGGTGAGCATTCTGGCACAAAATGGTTGCCGTGCATCACTTTGGTGGTGGATGAGGTGTGTTTTGTAAAGCGCTTTGAGTACCTCAGTTGGTAGAAAGGCCCTATACAAACCCAATCCATTATTATTATTATAAACATATTTGTTATTAACCATATATCCAAATAGAAATATACTAAGCTGGCAACAGGTGTCCAGAAATGGCGGGAAAATCGAGTGAAAGTCAGCAGTGCAAGCCCTTCTGTTTTTCAAAAGACCAGTTAACCAAGTCAAAATTGATAGTTATCTTAAACACACGGCCTCAGTCTCAACTTCTTTGCCCACCTTGAGAGGGTGAATGAGGGCGCACTCAATATGACCAAAATACTTTATTTGAGAGATCCTCAGCAATTTGGAGAGAGGACATGTTGGTTAAAGTTCTTGAAACTTTCAGCAAATTGGTTTGCGGTAGCGTTGTCTGCATCACAGGCTTCAGAGTTCTACAAAACCCAAAAGGTTCTATGTTGTTGAGCCAATTTATAATTGATTTGGAGAATGCATTAAGTGAACTATTTTGTCATTCACTCTTCATACATTGAAAGATTGTCCATAGCCTGTAGGCCTAAACATTTTCTCTGACAGTGAAAAGTGACATTTTTTTCAGGAATGTAAATTGAATTCTAAAAACGTAATGTTTATATTGTTTGTATGATATACAGTACATTCAGAAAGTATTCAGACTCCTTCACTTTTTCCACATTTTGTTACGTTACAGCCTCAGCAATCTACGCACAATACCCCACAATGACAAAGCAAAAACAGGTTTTCATATATTTTTGCAAATGTATAAAAGATAAAACACTGAAATATGACATTTCCATAAGTATTCAGACTCTTTACTCAGTACTTTGTTGAAGCGCCTTTGTCAGCGATTACAGCCTTCTTGGGTATGACGCTACAAGCGTGGCACACCTTTATTTGGGGAGTTTCTCCCATTCTTCTCTGCAGATCCTCTCAAAGTCTGTCAAGTTGGATGGGGACCGTTGCTGCACAACTATTTTCAGGTCTCTCCAGAGATGTTCGATCAGGTTCAAGTCCGGGCTCTGGCTGGGCCACTCAAGGACATTCAGAGACTTATCCCGAAGCCACTCATGCGTTACCTTGGCTGTCTGCTTAGGGGTCGTTGTCCTGTTGGAAGGTGAACCTTCGCCCCAGTCTAAGGTTCTTTTAATCCATTTTGAAAGATTCTTGTTACCTTAAGGCAGTAAGGCAACAAAATGTGGAAAAGGACAAGAGGTCTGAATACTTTCCGATTGCACTGTACAGTACAAACACAGGACAGGCCTATAGGCCACCCCACTGGGCACACACAGGTTGAATCAACCTGATTTCCACGCCATTACAATTCAATTATGTTGAACCAACGTGGAATAGATATTTATTTGACCTATGTGTCATATTTCTCAACTCTTATGTAAGCTAGTCCTGGATAGATTGATCAATCAGAATAACCACAGGGCCTAGCCTACTCAAGAGAGAAGAAAATCGAAGTAGCTTATTCAAAGGTGTACAATAGAGGTTGACCTTGTCAAAACCTCTATTTATCTCTCTTTTGCTGGGCACAAAGCGAAGTTCACTGAAGAAACATTATGCCGTAGGCGGCTGTTTAATTTCCTTATTACCTTGCATGGCATAGAGGACTAACAATAACCGCAGTGTTGCTCTTCAGACAGTCATGGCACAAATTGACTGACGTGATTTTAGGACGAGACTGTCAGTTAAGGCGTCGGCTGTAGCTTCGACGTCTTTTGTTAGTTTCCCCTCAGAATAATTTTTGAATTACACAAACGTATTGAATATGCAAATAACTAGGCTTTAGGATTTATGCAAGGTTTGGTTTGCAATTTACTAAGGTAGCCTATTCGTCAGCATCTATGCTATAATAATAAATGTTACGGTGCTCCCATTTTTTCGACAGTGACACGAAAAGAAAAGCTGAGGATGGCATAAAAACAAAAAAATACGAAGTCTAAACATTGGCCCTGCCACAAATCTCTTCTTTATTTATTTTACAAATACGTCTCTGGCAGAGAGACAGAGCGTGTCTTCGGCCCGTCCGGCCCTAGCTGTAGCCACAGCACAGTCACAAAACAAAATCCATCCCAAAATATAAACACCAGATTATCTATTTTCTCTGATTTATAGATAGGGAGGGTCGTCCAAATGGCTATATGTCTTGCTCCACCCTTCTACACTCACAATGCGTGCACATGTGTTTTTGCAGACCCCCCTCTAATCCTCAGAGGTTAAGGTCCATGCCATTTCCAATAGATTTGATTTCCTCTTTGAGGACAATAAATATGAACAACGTTAATAAAGACAGTGTAAATAATTTATTTACAATAATATCCCTAATATTATTATTACATAAATAAAATATAGTATAATATATTCAATATATAATGTATTATCATTTACCAATAACCAATAATCACTTTCACGGCTCTTAATATTGCTTTAATAAATAAGGAACATGAATGAGGAACAACAATAACCCTAAAATAACCAAAAAATCTTCGGGATAATCTGCTTGGCTGATTGATTTATGCACATGATTCTACACTTTGTGTGTGTGTGTGTGTGTGTGTGTGTGTGTGTGTGTGTGTGTGTGTGTGTGTGTGTGTGTGTGTGTGTGTGTGTGTGTGTGTGTGTGGGTGGGTGGGTGGGTGGGTGGGTGGGTGGGTGGGTGGGGGTGGGTGGGTGGGTGGGTGCGTGCGTGCGTGCGTGCGTGTGTGCGTGTGTGTGTGTGTGGTGCACGCCTCTGTTGGTGATGTACAAAGAGCTGGGAATACTACCATATGGAGCCTCTTCGTATTGTATGAATGCATCTGTGCAGCAACAGATTGAGATGCGCATACCGTTCCATCACTAAAATGTGGCATTGTACGGTGCACTTTGCTGCTTGAGATGTTTAGGCTGTTGTTATAAGCCTATCTATTTTAAATGATCGTTTAACTTATAATAAATGTATTATAGTATTGTTATAGTTAGTGACTTGAGAAATCCATGTAACAAGTTGACGCTAGACAGCGCTAAGAAATCACTGTTCAAGTCTCATCTATTTCGTCATTATATGTTTCATTATTCACGAAATCATTTTGTGCTCCTCTGCAAAGAGATATCGGCCACATAGGCTATACTAATGGATTAGTGTCTTTAGGCCTAGTGGGCTATGCACAATGGTTGAATGTGGATTCGATTTTACACAAGGACATTATTAAGCTCATCCACGACGCTGATTTCCAGTTTACGAGGATTATATTTAACACAATAAAAAAAACGTCACCATTAATATGAGAAATATTCTAAAATGACAATTTCCAGGTGAGGAGGCTGTACATAATATTGCTGGAAAATATTTCGTGAATGTAATTTCTCAAATGTTCCAGTTTCCAAGGACTTAGTCAGGCATGCTCAAGTTATGACAAAAGACACAATAAATACATGATAAGGAGTGAGCTAGTATATCTACGTAGACTATTGATTAAAGCCAGAGTCAGACATAATATGTGCAGTCAACCGTTTATTAGCCTGTATTAAATGTACTCATATATGCAACAACAATAAAATAATATAATTAGGCTTACTATCATTCTGGGGTATAGGCTAACATTAATTGTAATTCAAGACTGAAGATTATGGAATTAATTTATGGAAAGTTTAAAAATAAATTACACTTATATGTTGAGTTGAAAAGCACAAGGCAGGTCAATCTGATATATTATTTTCTCGTTGATTAGTGTGTGTGCCCTTGACAGAAAGTCCTTTGAATTGAATAGGATTTAGGCTATTTAGCCATGTAATATTTTACATCACAGTTAAAATAATAGGCTATAGAGAAAGTTGCAGTTGTGAAAACAGTTTTTAACAGCATTTGAAAGATTATCCGTGAGGTCACGGTAAGAAGAAAAAACTAAAGCGTTATCCAAAGTCAATGTCACATGAGCACGAAGTCCAATCAAAACGTGTCCACGCTGAACCCGAGAAGCAGGAGAAACGTAGTTATCGAGTCTTGAGCACCCGCTCATTTTTAATCTAACTCTAAACCAAAAGTTGTTGCTTTGTTTGTTTTGTTCATGTCTGAGCAGCACATATATCATGATTATTGAATAAATCTAAACAACATCAGTAAATATACCATCTGAAGTTCCCAAGTAAGTATTTTCAGCTATTAATCATGTGTACGGTGAATACATTTTAATAATGGTTCCGTTTCGGATCGCTTTTCCAATAATGGGTTAGGTAGGACTGCACGGTGTGATCTGGCTCCATTACTTCATCCCCCATTATGTTCAGTGCGCGGTCTGTATTGCCAGCCCATAGTCTTCCCTTTATACGTCCCGTGTTGTTATTTACATTTGACATTTTATTTAATCAAAGACGGATGATAAGTGATTATTTATTCGTATCGTAGGCCTATATTATTCGATAGCAATATAACGGTATATATTTTATTGGTTTGGCATGCAAAATATGAGGCCACAAAAGACAGTAGGCCTATTACCAAATAGTGTTATATAATTAGGCCTATTTTGGTTATGCTAGTTTTAGTCATTTTAGTGGCAAAATCAATAAGTAGCCTACGGTTCTTGTGATATTGGTTAGCTCACGATTGAAGTATAATCTAAAATCATTATAATTTTTATTAAGCCACTAATACTTATCTATAGAGTGTCATCCCTCCACATGTCAGTCACTCTATAGACCTACTTTAGCCAAGCAGATAGGAGGTGTCTCCGGTCGCTTACCTCACCAGCGTGACATGCCTTCCAATCAGATCCACCCTCACAATCTGTAAATATGAGGAGGGTATGTCTGTCCGTGGGCATGCACATGGTAGGTCTCGATCAGGCAAAGTCAGTTATTGTAGGGAGCTGCTCACTGCTCCTTCCTCCATCATCATTCCTGCGGGGTGGGCCTATTCATTTCATAAAGTTAGAGCCACAACGCGTGTTTCGAAGTCGTTTCTCCGTGGATGCATATCCAAACTGACACTGAATAGCCTACTACCGTTCTAGCCAAGAGGAGAACGGACACCGAATACCACCGTTCTAGCCAATATAACGCTGGGGATCCAACAGGTATGGCCTGCTTACGTAGACTACTTTTGCGGCTTTCCGAATGTCATCATTCAACAATTAACTTTTAATTTAGTGCGGTGATTTAAAATAATTATGTAAATGCCGGTAAAGTATTTGTTTTGATGCTCATCTGAAAATATGCATGTTCATAAATGATGTAGCTTTGCTACATGTGCGTCATTTCGGTGCATAATTTCGTAGGCCTAGGGTCAAAATCTGATGGATCAGATTATTGGGGATACAAAATCATTCTTACAATATTAGATTGCTATCGAATATGCATACCTGCGCTTTGATTTATTAAAGATTGTAATCAGGTTTTAATTAGCCTTTTCTCCTGAAATAGGACAGGCTACATGTTTGCCGATCATTTTGTTTATGCACATAGGCTACACACATCCAAAATACAAGCAAATAAATGCCGTTAATTGTTATGAAATATGACAATGTTTCCAATATTTAGGCCTATTAGTGGAAATACACACAATTGATAGGCCTACATGTAAGACAGAATACTGGTGATACAGATCAAGTTTATATATATTTTGAAATACAGTGAGTTATTTGTAAACTACCTGTTGCTCACCGGCATGTGCATTCCCAGGTGTTCCGTTGACCGGAATGGAGTACACTTATGATGTCGATTTGGAAGAGCTATGTCCTGTTTGTGGCGATAAGGTGTCGGGATACCACTATGGACTACTGACGTGTGAAAGCTGTAAGGTAGGCTGCAAAAGACGCAATCATTTATTTTTATACGAGTATTTTTATTTACGTCAAGATGATATCCCTCAAGAAATTCGTTATCGTTTTTATTCATTCAAATGTATTAATATTATTTTCGTTTGTGTATTAATTTTATTGCAGCATTGATGATGATCTTAACTTGGCTATTTTGTTAATAGGCGTGTCTATATGAACTCTCTCTCACACAGGGTTTCTTCAAAAGAACGGTTCAAAATAATAAGAGGTATACATGTGCAGAAAACCAGGATTGTAAAATTGACAAAACTCAGAGGAAACGGTGTCCATTTTGTCGGTTTCAGAAATGCCTGAATGTTGGAATGCGATTAGAAGGTAAGATCCTTTTTTTATTTGATTCATTTAGTTCATATTTTAGTTTAACATGGCATGCAGTCAGATTTTAAAATTCATATATTTAAACGTCTACTTGTTGTATATTTTTGGGGGGCTATAAATCAGATTCGATATCTGATGAAATTGCATACCTATCTCTTTGTGTTGGTGATATATTTTATTTTACAACAGTAGGCTTCCATAGGCTGCATTATAGTCTGTCTGTTGGTAGGCTTAAAATCAAAAATATTTCGTTAAATATTCGTCTCTAATTAATGAAACGTAAGAAAAATGAGCTATATTATAAGTATAGTTTGTCAGTTGTTGCATAGATATTTTTGCCAATGTTTGGGTTTTAATTGCTGTATCAACATTGGCATATTAGCTATGGAATTATATATATATATATATATTTTTTAAATCTACCTCCGGGTAAACTATTTCAGTAGCCTTTGATAAAACGTGTATGAACAGTACGTTTTCTAATATGACTGAATAATTAGAAGAGCTTTGGGTGAGGTTATTCTTCATATGTCATTAAATCATTATGAAACAACAAGCTTGAATGCAAGCTCTGTAAATGCACTTTAAAGTTATTTTGGGATTCAGAATAATAACAAAATGAGAACTAACATTTTTGTTTATCCCTGGAAATTAAATGTACTTTACAATGGATTTAATCCATATCTTCAAATATATACATTCAATCTATGAAAAAGATTGCTCTATTAGTGTATTTTTGGTTCACATTTTTGATTGCTACACCAAGAACTCTCATCCGCTAACATAAACCTCTGCATAGTGAATGCTAGTAATGAATGGAATAACAGTAATGGCGTTCGATCTTGCTCTCATTCCATCAGCTGTCCGAGCCGATCGCATGCGAGGAGGCCGGAATAAGTTTGGCCCCATGTACAAGCGCGACCGAGCCCTCAAGCAGCAGAAGAAAGCGTTGATTCGAGCCACTGGCCTCAAGATGGAGACCACCCCTCCGATGCTGTCCCCTGACACCCAGACAGACTACACCTTCACCGGCAGTCTCCCGGGCCTCCACCCGCTCCCCAAGGGCATCCTCCACACCACCACGACCCCCATCGCCCCCACAGACTACGACCGCAGCCTCTACGGACCCCCCTCACTGGGCATGGCTATGCCTGGACTCCCCCCCCATGCACCCTTACCCCCCCAGTACCAGTACGCCTCCTTCCCCAGCAGGGCGATCAAGTCCGAGTACCCGGACCACTACACAAGCTCCCCAGACTCGGTAGTGGGCAGCTACACCTACCCGGAGCAGGTATACTCTGGACCGGGCTCTCCGCAGGTCCCCGGGGTGCCTCAGCTGGTGCTGGAGTTTCTGCGATGTGACCCGGACGAGCTGCAGGTGCAGAGTAAGATCGCTGCTCACCTTCAGCAGGAGCAGAGTGGCCAGGGGGGCAAGGGTCAGGAGAGACTCAGCCCCTTCAGCCTAATGTGTCACATGGCTGACCAGACGCTCTTCTCCATCGTGGAGTGGGCCCGAAGCTGTATCTTCTTCAAGGAGCTCAAGGTAGGGAACCAAGAGTCAATCATTTGTTGTCATACCAAGCAAAGTTGTTAATCATTTGGAAACCTCCAAATTTCTCAGAGATTGTTTAGACTGTAGATGATATGCTGTCCTTATACATTTTTTTCAGGAAAAAATAATCTATTCGTTCAAAAGTGCTGTACACATCCAACAAACCTCCACAGGGTACAAAATGACGTGAAATTAAGACAAAAAAACCTTCCCACTGTTTTGATGCTCCTGACGTTTTATTAGCAATGTTTCAACCACAAAGGTCTTCGTCAGACTTACAGGTAAGACCTTTTGTACAGTTAAGGCTGACAGAAGCCCTTTCTGGTTTAAAGGTTTCAAATTGTGCGGAGCCCATAGTCTAATATTTGTTATTTGCCTGAGTGGGGCCTGTGAGAATCACAACATGGAGGATACATAATGTTATATTTTCCCATATGACATATGTTATTGTATCAGTTTTTGTTTATTGCGGTGAGTTCCCTATATCAGGATGTGAATTGAAATTCAAGTGATGAATTGGGAAAAACTCAACAATGAAAATGATAACCAATTCCTGAACTGAGTGGAAATCGCCAATGCAATAACATTGGGATACACACAAGCGCACCCACATTTGCACATACACACACATACACACACATACACTGTCAACATTGACCATTTTACGCATGGACAGCCATGCACACATCTCTCACACATTATTCTGCTGTTTGTCTGGGACTTCCTACTGCAGAAGTGTCCACCATGATGAAAAGACGATGACAGGTGGAATCAAGGAAGCACATCCGTATCCATGAAAATTGAGAGAGCAGAGTGATGTCTTTTTTTTCCAACACACACAGCCCAGGGGGTATTCCACCAAGCAGCATCAACAAGTTAGCCTTAGCATTACAGTAGCCACCTACATGTAACTGTGTAACACGGTCTCCAATGAATATGTAAAAAAATTAGTGACTTTTAACCATTGTAGTGACTTTTAATAGTGACTTTTAACCATTTGAACCATTGTAGTGACTTTTAATAGTGACTTTTAACCATTGTAGTGACATTTAATAGTGACTTTTAACCATTTGAACCATTGTAGTGACTTTTAATAGTGACTTTTAACCATTGTAGTGACTTTTAATAGTGACTTTTAACCATTTGAACCATTGTAGTGACTTTTAATAGTGACTTATAACCATTGTAGTAACTTTTAATAGTGACTTTTAACCATTTTAACTATTGTAGTGACTTTTAATAGTGACTTTTAACCATTGTAGTGACTTTTAATAGTGACTTTTAACCATTGTACCATTGTACCAAGAGAACATCCCTGATCATCCCTACTACCTCTGTTCTGGCGGGCTCTAAACACTGGCTATCTGTAATTTAAAAATAACAAGAAAATTATGAAGTTTGCACAATATATGAAATTGGACTTTTGAAACCAAATACTTTGAGACTGGCCTTCTAGGCAGAGTTCTTCTGTCCAGTGTCTGTGTTCTTTTGTCCATCTTAATCTTTTCTTTTTATTGGCCGGTCTGAGAGACGGCTTTTTCTTTGCAACTACCTAGAAGGCCAGCATCCCGGAGTCACCGCTTCACTGTTGACATTGAGGCTGGTGTTTTGCAGGTACTATTTAATGAAGCTGCCAGTTGAGGACTTGTGAGGTGTCTGTTTTTCAAACAAGACACTCTAATGTACTTGTCCTCTTGCTCAGTTGTGCACCGGGGCCTCCCACTACTCTGTCTATTCTGGTCAGAGCCAGTTTGCGCTGTTCTGTGAAGGGAGTAGTACACAGCGTTGTACGAGATCTTCAGTTTCTTGGCAATCTTTCGAATGGAATAGCCTTAATTTGTCAGAACAATAATAGACTGACGAGTTTCAGAAGAAAGATTTTTGTTTCTGGACATTTTGGGCCTGTAATCGAACCCACAAAATGCTGATGCTCCAAATACTCAACTAGTCTAAAGAATGACAGTTTTAATGCTTCTTTAATCAGACAACAGTTTTCAGGTGTGCTAATATAATTGCAAAAGGGTGTTCTAATGATCAATTAGCCTTTTAAAATTATAAACTTGAATTAGTTAACACAACGTGCCATTGGAACACAGGAGTGATGGTTGCTGATAATGGGCCTCTGTACGCCTATGTAGATATTCCATAATATGCCGTTTCCAGCTACAATAGTCATTTACAACATTAACAATGTCTACACTGTATTTCTGATCAATTTGATGTTATTTTTTAATGGACAAAAAATTGTGTTTCTTTCAAAAACAAGGACATTTCTAAGTGACCCCAAACTTTTGAATGGTAGTGTATGTATATATATATATATGTCACTATGGTGATATAGAGTAGTGACATTATGAGAAAGGTCTGAACTTTACTATATCTTCTGAAATAACTCCACACAACCTCATAATGGGCATACTATAATTGACCTTAATAAGTCATATCCCACTTTAGAATTCTTTACCCACCATTGAATTGTACACCATTTGTGAGTGTTTATTCAAGCTAACTGGCTAATCCATTGATTTTCGCTCTGTGTAATGCTACCATGAGGTGAACGGCTAATTGACTTAGCTTCAACCGCTGCCCTCCCGCAATGCTCTCCTCAAGACCCATTCTGGTCAGGCGTGACTCGGGCTACCGACGATCAGCGGTGGACAAACAGATGCTCTGACACGTTGTAGCTACTTGAGCACCGGGTGCATGCTAGTTGCAGCAGGGACTGTGTGGGCGCACATCGCTGCCATTCGGTTCACACATTGAGGAGAGGAGCCAGGAAAGGGCAATCTCTTCACTGTGGTTCCGTATGTCACCCAACGCTATTCATTTCGGTCTGACCTTCATCCATTCCTATCTGGAAGAGATTTTATGAAGTCGACCCTTCTTGGCCATCCTGAGAGGCAGAATGGAACAGTGTTGTCAGGAGAAGAGATCTTTGAGAGATTGTATAAAGCAGCATTTTATTTCAAATGATTGAATTATGCCTCAATCTGCTTATTATCCTTCTCCCAAGGTTTACGGTGATGTTGACTGAACTAATTTAGAGTGAGTTAGGGAGGATATTTTATTTGTGTGTGTGTGTGAGTGCCAGTGTGTGGGAGCGTGTGTGTGTGTGATAGTGATGAATGGTAATAGCGTACTTGCAGTGATTTAACCTGGTTAGGTCGAGGTCGGCGTTCATCTCTCCTAAAATAAAACACTTGAGTTTTATGCTGATGTAAAGGAAATGGACCCTCTTACAGTGCTGTATAAAGCAAAACCATGTCCCTACTTTCAATATTTTCACCACAATGGAAGCATTGTTTGGTTTGATAAGGTTTAGAGCAGTACAAAGGCTGATGGATGAAATGTTTTATTTTTCAGGGTCTGGGTGTTTATTAATACTTGAATAGTTAACAGTTTAGTGTGGCTTATTGTTCGTAAGGTCAGTTAAACATTTTGGTATGGTATGGCTTTCCTTTCACGGCTGAGGCAGACAATAGCAATTATATTACTGTATTCAACTTATAACACATTACATTGTTTTAGATTCATTTATATATAATACCCTTTGCCTTTGTTGTCCTGTATCATATAGTAGATACAGTATATACAGAGTAAATAACACTAAATAAGAGGTGTAGCACAAACTACCTTCGTGTAATGTGAAAAGCTTCACCACAAGAACCTACGAGCCAAAGTCAACTTTCACTTTCTGTAGGAGGAGCACTAAGACATAAAACCAGTTGACTATGAATAACAGGACTATTTGCCAAGAAGTCCCCAGTTATTTTTGCCGGTACTGAAGGCATTCCTTGCAGTAGATAAGAGTGGAATGTGTACTCCAGAGTGTTTAGTTCATGTGTTTGGGTTTTCCATGTGGAGGGATAGACAGTATTTCGAAAAGATCAAGTTTTATTTGAGATTTTTACAGCTCTCTGCGTAGTCAAATCGTTACAAAATCTATATCAGTGTTTTTAAAAGTGACCATTAATTGGCGTCTTCTTCTTATCCGTCTACAGCTAGACTTCTGAAAGTTTGTTTGATCTAAGATGAGAGAAAGCTACTAAATAAGGTGTGTGATATACATATTATCTGATTGTCATCATATATGTCTAATAAATCATTTTCATTGTGATATTTGTTATCCAATCACTATACTATATAACACATAATCACTATACTATATAACACATAATCACTATACTATATAATACATAATCACTATACTATATAATACATAATCATTATACTATATAATACATAATCACTATACTATATAATACATAATCATTATACTATATAATACATAATCACTATACTATATAATACATAATCATTATACTATATAATACATAATCATTATACTATATAATACATAATCACTATACTATATAATACATAATCATTATACTATATAATACATAATCACTATACTATATAATACATAATCATTATACTATATAATACATAATCACTATACTATATAATACATAATCATTATACTATATAATACATAATCATTATACTATATAATACATAATCACTATACTATATAACACATAATCACTATACTATATAACACATAATCACTATACTATATAATACATAATCACTATACTATATAACACATAATCACTATACTATATAATACATAATCACTATACTATATAACACATAATCACTATACTATATAATACATAATCACTATTTAATATACTGAACAAAACTATACATTCAACATGCAACAATTTCTAAGATTTTACTGAGTTACAGTTCATATAAGGAAATCAGTCAATTTAAATAAATTCATTAGGCCCTAATCTATTGATTTCACATGACTGGGTAGGGTTTCAGTCATGGGTGGGCCTGGGAGGGCAAAGGCCCACCCACTGGGGAGCCAGGCCCAGCCAATCCAAATGAGTTTTCCCCCACAAAAGGGCTTCATTACACACAGAAATACGCCTTCTCTAAAATGACGTTGGAGGCAGGTTATGGGAGAGGAATTAACATAAAATGATCTGGCAACAGCTCCAGTAGCTTTACACATGCACACACACAAAATGAGATATTTCAAATGATTGAAATTGCAATTATCATACTAAAATGCATTGCAATACATTATATTCCTTCCAGTCAATAAGTATGTTTACATGCACATTTTTTAAACCTTTATTTAACTAGGTAAGTCAGTTAAGAACAAATTCTTATTTTTCGACAACAGCTTAGGAACAGTGGGTTAACTGCCTTGTTCAGGGGCAGAACGACAGATTTTTACCTTATTAGATCTTGCAACCTTCCGGTTACTAGTCCAACACTCTAACCACTAGGCTACCTGCCTCCTCTACACTCTAACCACTAGGCTACCTGCCTCCTCTACACTCTAACCACTAGGCTACCTGCCTCCTCTACACTCTAACCACTAGGCTACCTGCCTCCTCTACACTCTAACCACTAGGCTACCTGCCTCCTCTACACTCTAACCACTAGGCTACCTGCCTCCTCTACACTCTAACCACTAGGCTACCTGCCTCCTCTACACTCTAACCACTAGGCTACCTGCCTCCTCTACACTCTAACCACTAGGCTACCTGCCTCCTCTACACTCTAACCACTAGGCTACCTGCCTCCTCTACACTCTAACCACTAGGCTACCTGCCTCCTCTACACTCTAACCACTAGGCTACCTGCCTTCTCTACACTCTAACCACTAGGCTACCTGCCTCCTCTACACTCTAACCACTAGGCTACCTGCCTCCTCTACACTCTAACCACTAGGCTACCTGCCTTCTCTACACTCTAACCACTAGGCTACCTGCCTCTCTACACTCTAACCACTAGGCTACCTGCCTCCTCTACACTCTAACCACTAGGCTACCTGCCTCCTCTACACTCTAACCACTAGGCTACCTGCCTCCTCTACACTCTAACCACTAGGCTACCTGCCTCCTCTACACTCTAACCACTAGGCTACCTGCCTTCTCTACACTCTAACCACTAGGCTACCTGCCTCCTCTACACTCTAACCACTAGGCTACCTGCCTCCTCTACACTCTAACCACTAGGCTACCTGCCTCCTCTCTCACTCTAACCACTAGGCTACCTGCCTTCTCTACACTCTAACCACTAGGCTACCTGCCTCCTCTACACTCTAACCACTAGGCTACCTGCCTCCTCTACACTCTAACCACTAGGCTACCTGCCTTCTCTACACTCTAACCACTAGGCTACCTGCCGCCCCATTTTACTATGATTATTGTGGATAGTAAGATTAATATAATAATTTGATTAAAACATTTACATGTTTTGCAACAAGAAAAATTCCCAGAATAATCCAGTTGGACACATTTGAAATCAGGCTACCTGATAGGACTGTGATAAATGCCAAAAATGCCAATCAAAATAAACGTTCTACCACATATTATTATATTCATATTTAACCATATTATAATAGTATTATAAATATGAAGCCTATTTGAATCTGAGTTCAGACATATAGAGTTTAAATGTGAAAACTATTTCTAAGATCCTTTCCATTTTCCGAACTCACTTCACTAAAGCGAGAGGCTTGCGCTGCTCATGCTGGAACAAATACACTGCTGTTTACATGTCCTAATAAATCTAAATATTGCAAAAACATCTAGGTGTTTTAGTCGACGTATGCTTACTTCGATTAAGACCTTAATGACCATTAAGATCATCAGAGTAAGGTGTTTACATGACCAATGCCATACTTACCCTACTCCCATAATCAGTATAATATAGAATTATTAGTGTGCATGCAAATTTACTCAACAGTGCTATGTTGGTGCTACGCTGGTACGCTGGTGCTACGCTGGTAAGCTGGTGCTACGCTGGTACGCTGGTGCTATGCTGGTACGCTGGTGCTATGCTGGTACGCTGGTGCTATGCTGGTAACAAACGGCAATATCTGGAGATGGGTTACCATGTGTTTTTCATGCCAGTACTAAGCTGGGCTGTGTGGTATGTGTGTGTTTGTGTGGGATGGTGGATGTGGCATACATAAGCTTATTGACTCTCTTCACCACGTGTTGATGGGTAGTTTCCAGGTCTTTGTGTCTACGTCTGTGTTGGACAGGTGTGTGTCAATCCCCTCACAGTAGAATGGCTTCCGGAAGGAACTTCTACCTCATTTACCAGGTGTAATCACTTGCTAGCATGGCATGCTATAGCAATAGAATGAGCCAGGTGGACATTAGCATTGCACCATATGCACTCATAACAGCTGCTCTAGTTTCACTGTGTATCAAGACAAAAATATAAAACATGTTGTTCAGTATGTTGGTTAATAGTACAAAATAATCACTTTCATGAATTCAGATCTTTTTTTCCACACTCACAATACTTTACCTAAACCGGCACCTCAATGGTTGTACAATAGGCAGTATACACTTCATATTAAATGCTAGAGTGGTATTCACCATTGACTGTTAGAAATAGTTCACGGACTCACCCATGGGCGAGTGAGAGCTGGGAGATGGAGAGAGAAGAAAGAAAATCCATCAAAATTCTGAGGTACTTGACATTTTCAATAGGTGCAGATGGGGGAATAGCAGTAGGATGGCACAGTCTTTATGGTGTGCACTGTATTCCCAATGAAAAACCCCAACATATTCTGTTGCATTCACATTGCTGTGTGTCAATGGTTTGTTGTGCAATTCCTGAAGTGTGTATTGAATCCGGTCTGGTATTTGTGTTAAAGAACTCGCTGTGCTACAGCAAATAAATGAAAAACTGACCTCGTGGTGACAGAGCTCGACTTGGTGGTTAATAGCATCCATTTGCCATGGCAACAGAAAATCCAGACTAAATGGGGCCATGTCTTGATGGGTCTCTGTTCATATACTATATCTAGGTATCTTTGGTGATGTTGACATGCTTTTGTCCCTGGTTTGTGAATTTCCATAAAATGGTTGACAACTGATATTCAAAGAATGTCGACGTTTGTCAAACAAGCATGCTCGCACTCAAGTCATGTGATGAGATAGGCTGGTTGTTAAGCTGTATTGCAATGAATATTGATTTTGTCTGTACAGTGTTGCTGTTCTCTGGGTTTGTAGTTGTTTGTGACATTTACCCAAAATGCAACTTCTACTCAGGAAATGGATAGTGGATAACGGATAATGGATCATTCATAATCCATAGCTTGACTATGCCACAAAAAGCAGACTACAATAATCTTTTGTCATATCAGAAAGGTTCTCTGGATTATACTGTATACATTGTATTTTATAAAGTGACACTGCCCCCATGTTTACGGTGAATGCACCCACCATTGTTTGGTTAACCTTTTTATGTAGCCTGGGAACTCATCTGAATTTTCTCTGTTTCACTTCACAACATCAGTCTGGCCATGGGCTTTCATTACAACTGTTTGCCCCTATCTGTAATGGTGCATTACTACTACTTCTGGTTAACCACATTAAGTTCATTTATAGTTAACGGGATGGTTCACTTTAGTTTAGCAAATGTTTTTACTTACCTTGGGTGTTGTCATTTTAACCAAACCATTTTAAGTCTGTTACCTTGTTATGTAGCAAAGCCATGGGAATGAAAAAGCATGGGAATCTGTGTATTTGGAACACACCCCAAATATGTGTGTTTGAATGGATTCCTTCTGTCTTCTATCAGGTAGGAGATCAGATGAAGCTGCTTCACAACTGCTGGAGCGAGCTGCTGGTGTTGGACTTCATCTCCAGGCAAGTCCAACACGGCAAGGAGGGCAGCGTGCTACTGGTCACAGGGCAGGAGGTGAGTGCAATGATCACCAAGCATCATCATCACACATGCATCATCATCACACAAGCATCATCATCACACATGCATCATCATCACACATGCATCATCATCACGCATGCACGCACACAAGCATCATCATCACACAAGCATCATCATCACCAAGCATCATCATCACACAAGCATCATCATCACACATGCATCATCATCACACATGCATCATCATCACGCATGCATCATCATCACACATGCATCATCATCACACATGCACGCACACAAGCATCATCATCACACATGCATCATCATCACGCATGCATCATCATCACACATGCATCATCATCACACATGCACGCACACAAGCATCATCATCACACAAGCATCATCATCACACATGCATCATCATCACACATGCATCATCATCACACAAGCATCATCATCACACAAGCATCATCATCACACATGCATCATCACACAAGCATCATCATCACACATGCATCATCATCACGCATGCATCATCATCACACATGCACGCACACAAGCACAGAAGTTGGAAGTCAGTCACACTTCTCCTCATGGTAAACGCATAACACTGAGTACCTTCAATGAGACCAGAGCTAAAACAAATTGAGGAAAGTTCCTATGTTGAAACTCATGCATTTGTATGTTGTGGTCTAGGTGGAGCTGGCATCCATAGCATCCCAGGCAGGAGCCACCCTCACAAGCCTGGTGCAGAGAGGACAGGAGCTAGTTGAGAAACTACAGACCCTACAGGCGGACCGCAGAGAAATTGCCTGCTTCAAGTTCCTCATCCTCTTCAACCCCGGTGAGTGGGAGATTCAATTGCATGTACAGGGGACCACCATGGGGAGCTGGATATCCCCATAACAAATCATTCTCTCCTAATTAAGGGTTGAAAATATGGTTGAAAATTTTAACTTTATATTAAGGTCTGTGGACCAATCGCCATTAAGTTCCTTGTCCTCTTCGACCCCTGCGAGTGGGAGATCAGCCATGGGTTCTCCATAGGTTAGTGCTATCGAGGATCATTGGGACATCCCAACTCTAAAACTTAACCTTAACCATTTTAAATGTAATCTTCAATGGGGTAACGTCAGTGTTGGGAAGTCCCAAGGAACATGGATAGCATGGACCATTCTTCATATTTATTTATTAAAAATTAAATACGAAAATAACTAATTCACACCCCTTTCTGGGTAGGTCTCTAAGAGCTTTCCACACCTGGATTGCAATATTTGCCCATTATTCTTTTCAAAAATGTTCAAGCTGTGTCAAATTGGTTGTTGATAATTGCTACTCAACCATTTTCAGGTCTTGCCATAGATTTTCAAGTATATTTAAGTCAAAACTGTAACTCAGCCACTCAGGAACATTTATTGTGTTCTTGGTAAGCAACTCCAGTGTAGATTTTGCTTTGAGTTTTAGTTAATCGTCCTGCTGAAAGGTGAATTCATCTCCCAGTGGCTGGTGGAAAGCAGACTAAACCATGTTTTCTTCTTGGATTTTGCCTGTGCTTAGCTCCATTCCGTTAATTTTTTTATCCTATAACAATTACAAGCATACCCACAACATGTTGCAGCCACCACTATGCTTGAACATATGGAGAGTCGTACTCAGTAATGTGTTGTATTGGATTTACCCCAAACATAACACTATATTTAGGACAAAAAGTGAATTGCTTTGCCACGTTTTTATGCAGTATTCATTTAGTGACTTGTTGCAAACAGGATGCATGTTTTGGAATATTCTTTATTCTGTACAGGCTTCCTTCTTTTCACTCTGTCATTTAGGTGAGTAATTGTTGAGTAATAACAATGTTGATGATCCACCCTATGTTTTCTGCTATTAGAGAGATTAAACTCTGTAACTGTTTTAAAGTCAACATTGGCCTCGTGGTGAAATCCCTGAGCGTTTTCCTTTTTCTCTGGCAACTGAGTTAAGAAGGACGCCTGTATCTTTGTATTGACTGGGTGTTTTGATACACCATCCAAAGTATAATTAATACCTTACTCATTATCAAACGGATATTCAATGCCTGCCTTTTTAACATTTTGACTCATCTACAATTAGGTGCCCTTTGCGAGTCATTGGAAAAACCTCCAAGTTCTTTGTGGTTGAATCTGTGTTTGAAATTCACTGCTCTACTGAGGGACCTTACAGATAATTGTAAGTTTGGGGTACAGAGATGAGATAGTCATTCATAAATCATGTTAAACACTATTATTGCACACAGAGTCCATGCAATATATGTCTCTTGTTAAGCACATTTTGACCCCTGAACTTATTTAGCCATAACAAAGGGCTTGAATATTTATTGACCCAAGACATTTCGGCTTTTCATTTTTTAAATTAACTAAATAATATATTATAATAACACAATTCCACATTGACATTCTGGGGTGTCGTGTGTAAGTAAGTCAGTGACAAAACATCTCAATCCATTTCAAATTCAGGCTGTAACACAACAAAATGTGGGAGATGTCCAGAGGTGTGAATACTTTCTGAAGACATATTAACTCAATATTCACCATCCGTGGACCAATAAGTCGTGTCAAGTCCAACCTGGTTTAAAGTGCATCTTCACAAAGTTTCAATACACTTTGAAACAATAATAAGAAATTCTCTGGGATTCCCATGGTGGCTCTTGTTTACTGTTTGTCTCTTGGCACAGTCATATAGACCCCTTTCTGTGTTTGCAAACATTGCCGCACGAGGGCGATGCGCGCAAGTTGGTGGCAGAACGAGTTCTTACAGAACGCAAGCAAAAAAAAGCCTGTATTTACATGTTGCTTATGAGTGCATTTCATACTACTTTTGGATCACAATGGGATTTTAAGGCTCGTATGAAAGTCCAGCTTAATATGATGCTAGTCCTCTTCGCATATCAACTGCATTACACTTAAAAAAGCACTTATATTTCAATCTGTAAAATGGCTCTTTGGCTAGCTTTTGCCACTGCCTATATCAATGAGCGTTAGCATTCTAGCTACCAACTGCTGCATCCAAAATAGTTATTTTGCAAATATTCCAACCAAATATAATCTTAACAACTGTTAAAGCAAGAATCAAAATATCATTGTAAGCGTATGAGAGTTAAATATTTTTATTTAGTTTAGAAGTAATAAAAAAACATAAATCTAGGCTATGTTGAATGGGTGAAGATGGTGATGGCTTTCTTATTGCCGCCGAGTCGTGGACATCTGTGCGTGTCGTCAGTGTGTCGTGTACTGGAAAAGGGTCTATTAAATGTGAAATTCATACAATATTTTTTTGTTCTCTCATTTGGTACAATTGTTAGGTGTAATTGAGTTACAGATGTTTTTAATGAGCACTGTTGGAGAATTAGTGAAATCAAAATGGTCATGTGCTTAAATTAGGTTGAATTACTGAAATCAAATAAGCATGAGCTTAAATGAAAGTAATTGGTGTTGTAAATTAAATGCCACACAACGGCTTCTCAACCTCACCTCATTTATCACATTTTGAAACATAACTGGCAATTCCTTCGATTTGAGTTTGATCCAAAGCAATTCATTTGTCAAAAGAAGGATGGCGCGCTAATATGTCGGTATATATTTGGGGGATTTGAGCATATTGGCAGTTTGTCCCCTTTATGGCTCTAAGAGGCTAAATGATTCGTCTCAATGGAGTGGCGCTTTGCACAGGTTATGGGCTTAATTCGAATTAGGCTGCTCTGAATAGGCTATGTTTACAAAGGCAACGAGCGTCGCCCTTGTTGCGCACCACGCTCAAAGAAGGCTTAATGGATTGACCCCCACATCGGTTTTTCTCCAGACAGACACTAGGCCAGAATCCGCTGTGCTCGGTAGATGGGAAAATGGCCTTTTATCATCTACATTCCCCTAAGCGGTAGCAATTTAGAGCTAGCCCACCGTGAACAAAAGCTGCTTTTAATAATAAGAGTGCTTGAGAGGGCCCCGGCGTTTGCGCAGAGTGTGGATCTTTGTGTGGGTTCTGAGTGGCTTATGTCTGTTTTCTGCCTCCCTCTCTCTCTCTCTCCATCTCCTTCGCTCGCTCACTCTCTCATCTCTCTCTGTGTGCCGTCATTCGTTCATCTCTTTCTTCCTCAGGCAATTCGGTAATATTTGTAGGGGCAATTTTTGCTTCACCTTTGAGCCGTATTGAAAATATTATCGACAACGTTTGATTCAATTGTGAGGGGCTCCCCCCAAGGTGCTCTCATGCTGAACCCCAGGAAAGGAGCCTCATCTGGGAAGACGGCAAGCTGTTGTCCCTCTTAGCCAAGCTAGTGCTGGAGCTATGCTCATGTGTGCTTCTATACATAACAGCCCACGTAAACAGACTTATGTTAGCTAGTATCTCTATCGTACAACATATCCTTGTGCTGGGTTCACATCGTCATGGAAATGCTTGAGATACTCTCGAGCATGCATAGAAACAAAGAAAGACTGACAGGCAGACATGCACAGTTGGATCCATGTTTTCACTAGATAATGGCTGGGTTTCAATCAAAGGATTGATGGCCACTGTTTGTCATGCTTCCACATGCCACCTCAAGTCACAATATTAATATAAGTCACAATATGTCATTTTCAAACACGTTCAAGAGCAGCACTTAAAGTTACAAATTGTGCGTTTAGGGTAAAAAAATAAACTTTCTGTCTCTTCTCCCCTCAGATGTGAAGCTACTGGAGAGCCAGGCATTCGTTGAGGGCGTCCAGGAGCAGGTGAACGGGGCTCTGCTGGAGTACACCATGTGTGCTTACCCCCAGCACCTGGACAAGTTCAGCCGGCTGCTGATGCGCCTGCCTGAGCTCAAGGCCTTGTCGGCACAGGCCGAGGACTACCTCTGCTACAAGCACCTGAGCGGAGAGGTGCCCTGCAACAACCTGCTCATCGAGATGCTGCACGCCAAGAGGGCGTGCGCTTGAGGAGGGCACACGTTTGTGTGTGTGTGTGTGTGTGTTAGTGTTTTTGACAAGAGGGAAGAGAGGAGGTGTGTGTGGGTGTCCACATGTTAGAGATATAAAGTGTGAGAAAGGCAGAGGGAAGCAAGAGAGAGAGAGAGATCACCCTTCTTGCCCCCAAAGTGCCAATTACTGAGGTCCCGGTCTCAGCCATTCCAGACCTCAGATCTAACTACAGTATGCCCGAAACCTGGACTGGATTAATTCAATTCATCACCAAGAGTGATTCAGTTGTAGAGAAATGCACTGAGTTGATTCACTCACCCTTCAGAGATTGAAATGTGATTTACATTTGAAGATGATGATTCACTGTGCAGGACGTAGTCATTCTAAGAGTCATTCAAGGAAAACGATTGTCAGAGACCTGATTAATCTGCAGTTCATATTCAGGCAATGATGCACTATAGTTGTTGAACAGAGATGCACTGTATTGATTTTCATTGCATACAGAGAACTGATTCATTCTGAATAATTCCATATCAAGTTCCAAAAAACGATCTTATGCTAAAGACATGCTAATTAGTTACTTGTTAATTAACTTGTAATTAAAATTCATACTGGTTTACTCATTATGTAATATCACAGTTAATTAACTAATGACAATCACTAAACAACTAAAGACATACATTTCAGCTGGGTATAACCTAACTGAAGGGATCCTAAAAGAGGAATACCACATCTAAAGTTAGCTGTATGCTAATGTTGCATAGATGCTAATGCTACTAGCTAGGTTGACACAACCACAATGACAGCATTTTGTTTAAAGAGAGAAGAAAAAACGCTCCCGATGCGTGTCTACGAACCTCTCTCTGAACCTTACTACTGTGCTCACATAGCCTTACAAATTCAGACCCCTGTTATATAGACTAATATTTATATTCTAAGCTGACAATTCTCCATTTCCAATGCTTTTTCTTCTACTTTACTTCGGATGAGTCTGTATTTTAAACATTTCGTAAGTCAAATTTTCTCGTGTGGTTGCTTTTGAATTCTGATCTTTGTGTTTCCTAACAAAAAAAATATGAAAAATGTAAAAGCCATAGGGAGATATTGTAATAGAAATATAGCTGTCACAGACTTGGTGTGTATCAGTGCACTAGTGAATAGGGTAGAGAGCTGAGGACAGGGAAAGAGAGAGAGAGATGGGAGGAGGGCAGAGAGAAAGCAATTTCATTCTCAATAGAGGTGACTTGCACTGTAGTTTCCCATTTGCCAACAAGGACCCTGCTACCCCCGGTTATGAAGTCAGATCAACAGAAAGGTCAAAGGGCACATGTAGATGTGCATGGACACATGAGTACACATGCAAATAGTGTGTATGTGTGGTACACGACAGGGAGTTGCTGTAAGGCGCGTAATGAAAGAGATATGCAGCGTAGTACACCTACGCCATCGCCACTTCCTGGCTGCACACAAACAAACACACACACACATACACTGAGAACAATGACACACACTCATCCAGGTGACGAAAAGCTATGAAGCGAGAATCGTTCTGAATAGACAGCTACTGTACGAAATGTACAAATACGATGTTGACTACTGTAAATTGAAAGTGGAACTGAATACTGAATGTCGTTGGAGACATTCTGAACATTTGTATCTCTTTCTCTCGCTCTCTCTTTCTCTCGCTCTCTTTCTCTCTCTCTCTCTCTCTCTCTCTGTAGATACATGCTCAATGGAAGTGATAAATTAACTGGAGAAATGTATATACTATACAGTATGTAATGAATGTAAATGACATGAAATCGTACCCATTAATGAATGGTTAACGTTTTGGATGCAGCCCTGAAACTCATAACATACATTTGATATCAATGGTATAAGTTATGGCATGTGTGTGCACGCATGTGCGTGTGTGTGTGTTTACACACCTGTGCCGTTGAGTGGGTAAGAGTTCTTAGAATATAGTACCTTAATGATGTGGCAAGGACCTCTACTAAAATGGACTTAATCTTTGCCTGATAGAAAAGAACCATTTACAGTTTATCCAGACCAGAAGACAATCACCACAACTACATATTGAATGTGTATTTTCCCAATAAAAGTTGCCTCTGCAATGCTTTTACTGTTTTGGGAATTGAAATTGAGTCTTTCACTAACTTGCACTCCCACTCCCCAATAAATGCTTTCTGTTTGGGCCTTGCCCCTGGACGCTGGACGCTGGCCCCTGGCCCATTGCCCCTGGACCCTTGCCCCTTGCCCATTGCCCCTGGACGCTGGCCCCTGGCCCAACACTCTATATTCCCTTGCTGAACTTTCCTCTATTATTGATAATGTTTATTATGTTAAAGTTGCTACATCCATTTTCGGACATAAACATTCATGATATGACCCATTGATTCTTGAAGAATGTAACTTATAAATGCCTCTTCAGCTTAGTTCCACTGTCATACCCCATCAAAAAACCCAAAATAAGTTTGCTTTACGCCAACAAATGTAAACAAACACTGTGTAGCCTCAAAACATGGTTAACACTTTTATTTTCATATCATAGATGGCTAGTCCTTGCATCCATAGCTATGTCTATGAATTTGAGATTGGTAACAATTTCTCCAGCCCCTCCCTCAGCTTTTTGCCAAAACAGTGGCATGGAGTGCTTTATTATTGTTTCAACTGCTGATTGCTCCTTTAAGTGGAGCAGACATTTACTGCCTTGCACTGTGTGATCTGGACATATGTGACCTCATTTGTCTGATACTTGTTTATATAGCTTGATTCAATCACATGATGTGTTCATTTTGGTTAATCCATCTGACTGTGCTTAATTGTAATTGTTTCAAACCAATAAAAGCTCATTATTTAAAACTGGATTGCAGAATGTCAACTGATTTGGATTAAGTGGATTGTGTATTGGTTTCTTCAGCCTCATTTATACCTGAGGTGCGTTTAGTTTGCTTGAACGTTTGCTACATTGTGGAACGGTTTGTACTGAAGACATGTTTCCCCAAAACCTCCTTGTACGTTTCTGAAAATACTGTGAGGTATGTTTGCTGTCATTTGGTGGGTGTGGCGAGGTGTGGCTTGAAGCAGTGAGTGACATATTTAAAGGACATTGGCCATGCTGACAGCGTTCCCCAGCCCACAACCTAATCTCTCCCCATTTTTCAACTGGTCGATCAGTACAGCACCGTTTCCATTCAATTGGACGTTCCAGAACGTAAAAACATACTAAATGCAGCTTTGGTTCTAACTTGCGTCCTTTGTCCTGATCTTGTCCACGTTAATTTGTGATCAGATTTTCCTGACCACTTCTGGAGGTAGTCTGGGACCCATTGTGTTTAGATATCTTGTGTAGACAAATCTGGACAATGTGAAACCATTTAAATAATCATTATACTGCCCTCTAAAATCATTGACAAGTGGCACCATTGACTTGTGTCAAAAAATGTGTGTACACGGAGGGACCAGGAAATCTGGTCACAATGTAGACACAGTGAAAGGCACATTTAAAAGAACATCTGTGGTGAGTTGCCAAAGGCCATAAGGTCATGTAATATATTTGAGTACCCATGCAGAATCACAACACTCATAGAAGAGTTTGTAAAATGTTCTAATTTTTTAATTGGTTCTCTTGTTCATAGCAAACATCCCCATCTAAAAAAGTACTGGTACAACAGAAATCTGGCTTTATATGTACTGCATTGGGGTTGTCTGAAAAGTACTCTGGATTGAAAAGTTGGAAGCGTGATGCTTAATTTCACAGCTATCTGCTACTTTGTCCTCTTTTTGTTTTTCTGAAAGGTGTTGTAACATTGTCTTGGAAAGAAAAGGAGAGCCTCACACTCTTGGAGCTCAGATGCAATAATTTAATAGCCAATGTTTCGACAGACAAGCTGTCTTCATGAGGGTATAATGACCAACACTGCAGGTCACTAGTTTATATCATTTGAAAGGACACACACAGGTGTCTGTACTTATGGCCGGCTGTGGCTTGATTTCATTGGTGGATTTACAGATATAAATAGAACATGTAAAAAAAGCATGAATAACATAATAATAATAATAATAATACACAAGATATTAGATACAATGTGGCTACATAGGCTTACAAACATTTACAATGAAAGAAACATCACAACAATCACAAGAATGGCTTCAGATCAAAGTCTACGTTGAGACCGAAGGGATCAAGGGTTTTAAAATGAAAGAACCAGGTGGCCTCTCGTTTTAACAGTAAATTGTCAGGTGTCTGACAGGAAAAACATCTTCCCTCATAACACTGTGGACCTCTGGGAACATTGGCTTCCCAAACAAAAGGTGAGCCCAGACTCATGTCTAGTAGTGTGTTGTGCCGTACATATGTGTTTGTGTGTGCATATGTGCGTGTGAAAATAAGGTAAAATACAACATATTGCATACCTCCCTCCAAACAAACACACGACACAAGTGCATTGACAAGAATCGGCACAGATGGGGCCCTTTTAGAAAGACACAAAATTAAAAGGTAGAAGAACCTGGGTGAGAAAAAAAAAGAGAAACATATTTCTCTTTGAGCCAACCTTCAAATATTGTACCTGAAAGAGTGAGCGAGAGAGAGAGGGAAAGAGAGAGAGTGACTCAGTAGGCAATTAAGAAGAGAGTGTCCTTTATCACTCTGTAATTGTGTCTGTGTGAACTGGAGGGAGAGAGAGAACGAGGGAGGGAGGGAGGGAGGGGGAGGGAGGGAGGCGAGGAAGAGGAGTAGGGGGGACGCTGTGCTGGGAGCAGGTGTTTAAGTGGCTGATGTTCCGGGGCTCTGAAAACAGCATTACCTCCGTCAGAGAGAATGGGGCCTTTTCACTGCGGCCCCCACCCGGTCTACACAACAACATGGCCAAACAACATGGCCGCCTGAAAGGACCCACTTCAAAGTCATTAATTGGCAGTTTGACATGAAAGGGGAGGCGTGTGCCGCCATGTAATGATGTGCGTCGGAAAAAGCTCAGAAAAACTTTTGATTTTCTAAACTTCTGCACTTTTCTAAAGGCTGTAAGCAGTGAATGGACATCCTTGTCGATTTCATTACCGCTTAGTATTGGCTTTTTATTGTTGACTTTTTCAATTTGTGGAAGGTTTTTGTTGGAGTTTTTAAAACTATTTTGGAATCTTTTTCAATGTCTGTTATCATTATATATAGCTTTAAGATTCAGAATTGCTTGCTAACAGTTGGACAATATGAAGGCCATTAAAAACTCATTAGATATACACTAGCGTTCAAAAGTTTGGGGTCACTTAGAAATGTCCTTGTTTTTGAAAGAAAAGCAATTTTGTTGTCCATTAAAATAACATTAAATTGATTAGAAATACAGTGTAGACATTGTTAATGTTGTAAATGACTATTGAAAAGGCTGAATTTTAATGGAATATCTACATAGGCGTACAATGGCACGTTGTGTTAGCTAATCCAAGTTTATAATTTTAAAAGGCTAATTGATCATTAGAAAACCCCTTTGCAATTATGTTAGCACAGCTGAAAACTGTTGTCCTGATTAAAGAAGCAATAAAACTGGCCTTCAGCATTTGTGGGTTCGATTACAGGCTCAAAATGGCCAGGAACAAAGACCTTTCTTCTGAAACTCATCAGTCTATTCTTGTTCTGAGAAATTAAGGCTATTCCATGTGAGAAATTGCCAAGAAACTGGAGATCTCGTACAACGCGGTGTACTACTCCTTTCACAGAACAGCACAAACTAGCTATAACCAGAACAGAAAGAGGAGTGGGAGGCCCCGGTGCACAGCTGAGCAAGGGGACAAGTACGTTAGAGTGTCTAGTTTGAGAAACAGACGCCTCACAAGTCCTCAACTGGTAGCTTCATTAAATAGTACCCGCAAAACACCAGTCAATGTCAACAGTGAATGCACGATTCCGGGATGCTGGCCTGCGTATGCTTTCACTGTTTTGAACAGATTAGATTATATTTATATGATTATATAGATTAGATTATACTGATATCTATTGTAATGTTTTAAAATTGTATAAACTGCCTTAATTTTGAAGAGTAGCTGCTGCTTTGGCAGCAGATAATGGGGATCCATAATAAATACAAATACTTCGGGCTCCCGAGCGGCGCAACGGTCTAAGGCACTGCATCTCAGTGGAAGAGATGTCACTACAGTCCCTGTCACCCAGGTTGAATCACATCTGGCCGTGATTGCCATAAGGTGAATGCACCAATTTGTAAGTCGCTCTGGATAAGAGCGTCTGCTAAATGACTTAAATGTAATGTAAATGTGATTGTGAGTCCCATAGGGTGGCACACAATTGGCCCAGCGTCGTTTGGCCAGGGTAGGCTGTCATTCTAAATAAGAATTTGTTCTTAACCGACTTGCCTAACTAAATAAAGGTTAAATATGATTTTTTTCAAATACTATTTAGAATGAGCAGCCAGCTCACGTTACGAACGAACAAGTGCACCAGGGAGAACGCAGCAAGCAACTGGGGATAGCTAGCTAACATAATGTCAAAAAGCATGATGCGCTAGCCAGTTAACTTTCTTGCTGAAACAACTTCATATTTCCGAGTTAGTCAGATATTAGTTTAGAAATACTAGCAAGCTACCAGCTAAGTTGCTTGGTTGATTTGACTAAAAATCTACCAAACTAGGTCTCAATGTTTCTCAGAATTACTGTAGCTGGCTCTGTGATACACTCGGTTTTTATTCAGTTTTAGCCCCCACAACATGTCGCCCTGTCACCTACAGAAGAACCTGATGAACAACATGAGAGGAAACAGTTTTATTTCCCTGCTTTTACATGGAGCTGCTGCTGCTGCTGCTGCTGGCAGTCACTGAGGGGCAGAGTAGTAAGTAACTGAACAGCTTGTTTTGAACAATATATTTTTAACAGGAAAATTTCCACATTTACCAAACTTTTAGAAGCATTTAAAACATATACAGTACCAGTCAAAAGTGTGGACACTCCTACTCATTCAAGGGTTTTTCTTAATTTGTACTATTTTCTACATTGTAGAATAATAGTGGTCAAGGCATTCTATTAAAACAGCTTCACCTGGCTTTTCTAACCGGCTTGAAGGAGATCCCACATACGCTCAGTACCTTCACTCTGCTTTTCCTTCACTCTGCAGTCTGACTCATCACAAACCATCTCAATTGAGTTGAGGTCAGGTGATTGTGGAGGCCAGGTCATCTGATGCAGCACTCCATCACTCTTCTTATTGTTCAAATAGCCCTTACACAACCTGGAGGTGTGTTGGGTCATTGTCCTGTTGAAAAACAAATTATAGTCCCACTAAGCCCAAACCAGATGGGATTGCGTATCGCTGTAGAATGCTGTGGTAGCCATGCTGGTTAAGTGTGCCTTAAATTCTAAATAAATCACTGACAGTGTCACCAGCAAAGCACCCCCACACCATCACACCTCTTCCTCCATGCTTCACAGTGGGAACCACACATGCAGAGATCATTAGTTCACCTACTCTGCATCTCACAAAGACACGGCAGTTGGAACCCAAAATCTCACATTTGGACTCATCAGACCAAAGGACAGATTTCTACCGGTCTAATGTCCACTGCTCGTGTTTCTTGGTTCAAGCTAGCCTCTCCTTCTTATTTGTGTCCTCTATTAGTGGTTTCTTTGCAGCAATTCGACCATGAAGGCCTGATTCACGCAGTCTCCTCAATTGATGTTGAGATGTGTCTATTACTTGAACTCTGTGAAGCATTTATTTGGGCTGCAATTTCTGTGGCTGACAACTCTAATGAACTCATCCTCTGCAGCAGAGGTAACTTTGGGTTTTCCTTTCCTGTGTCGGTCCACATGAGAGCCAGTTTCATCATATCGCTAGATGGTTTTTGCGACTGCATTTGAAGAAAGTTTCAAAGTTCTGAAAGTTCTTGTCTTAAAATAATGATGGATTGTCATTTCTATTTGCTTATTTGAGCTGTTATTGTCATAATATGTATTGGTCTTTAACCAAATAAGCCTATATTCTGTATACCACCCTTTTCACAAGGAAACTGATTGGCTCAAACGCATTAAGAAGGAAATCAATTCCACAAATGGACTTTTAACCAGGCATACTTGTTAATTGAAATGCATTAAGAGTGACTAACTCATGGAGCTGGTTGAGAGAATGCCAACAGTGTGCAAAGCTGTCATCAAGGTAAAGGTTGGCCACTTTGAAGAGTCCCAAATCCCAAATATATTTTGATTTGTTTAACACTTTTTTGATTACTACATGATTCTATATGTTATTTCATAGTTTTTACAATGTAGAAAATAGTAAAAATAAATAAATAAATAAATAAATAAATATATATATATATATATATATACAGTTGAAGTAAGAAGTTTACATACACCTTAGACAAATACATTTAAACTCAGTTTTTCACAATTCCTGACATTCAATCCTAGTAAAAATTCCCTGTCTTAGGTCAGTTAGGATCACCACTTTATTTTAAGAATGTGAAATGTCAGAATAATAGTAAAGAGAATGATTTATTTCAGCTTTTATTTCTTTCATCACATTCCCAGTGGGTCAGAAGTTTACATACACTCAATTAGTATTTGGTGGCATTACCTTTAAATTGGGTCAAACATTTCAGGTAGCCTTCCACAAGATTCCCACAAAGGTTGTGTGAATTTTGGCCCATTCCTCTTGACAGAGCTGGTGTAACGGAGTCAGGTTTGTAGGCCTCCTTGTTCGCACACGCTTTTTCAGTTCTGTCCCAAAATTTTCTCTAGAATTGAGGTCAGGGCTTTGTGATGGCCACTCCAATACCTTGACCTTGTTGTTCTTAAGCCATTTTGCCACAACTTTGGAAGTATGCTTGGGGTCATTGTCCATTTGGAAGACCCATTTGCGACCAAGCTTTAACTTTCTTACTGATGTCTTGAGATGTTGTATCAATATATCCACATAAATTTTCTGCCTCATGATGCAATCTATTTTGTGATGTGCACAAGTCCCTCCTGCAGCAAAGCACCCCCACAACATGATGCTGCCACCCCGTGCTTCACGGTTGGGATGGTGTTCTTCGGTTTGCAAGCCTCCCCCTTTTTCCTCCAAACATAACGATGGTCATTATGGCCAAACAGTTCTATTTTTGTTTAATTTCTCTCCAAAAAGTATGATCTTTGTCCCCATGTGCAATTGCAAACCGTAGTCTGGCTTTTTTATGGTGGTTTGGAGCAGTGGCTTCTTCCTTGCTGAGCAGCCTTTCAGGTTATGTTGATATAGGACTCATTTTAGAGTGGATATAGATACTTTTGTACCTGTTTCCTCCAGCATCTTCACAAGGTCCTTTGCTGTTGTTCTGGGATTGATTTGCACTTTTCGCACCAAAGTACGTTTATCTATAGGAGACAGAACGCATCTCCTTTCTGAGCGGTATGACGGCCGCGTGGTTCCATGGTGTTTATACTTGCGTACTGTTGTTTGTACAGATGAATGTGGTACCTTCAGCCGTTTGGAAATTGCTCCCAATGATATACCAGACTTGTGGAGGTCTACAATTGTTTTTCTGAGTTCTTGGCTGATTTCTTTTGATTTTCCCATGATGTCAAGCAAAGAGGCACTGAGTTTGAAGGTAGGCCTTGAAATACATCCACAGGTACACCTCCAATTGACTACCCTGGGGCGGCAGGGTAGCCTAGTGGTTGGAGTGTTGGACTAGTAACCGGGAGGTTGCAAGTTCAAACCCCCGAGCTAACATGGTACAAAGCTGTCGTTCTGCCACTGAACAGGCAGTTAACCCACTGTTCCTAGGCCATCATTGAAAATAAGAATTTGTTCTTAACTGACTTGCCTGGTTAAATAAAGGTAAAATAAAATAAAAATCAATTAGCCTATCAGAAGCTTCTAAAGCCATTACATAATTTTCTGGAATTTTCCAAGCTGTTAAAGGCAGTCAACTTAGTGCATGTAAACTTCTGACCCACTGGAATTGTGATGCAGTGAATTATAAGTGAAAAAATGTGTCTGTAAACAATGACACATCTACTTTGTGTCATACACAAAGTAGATGTCCAAACCGACTTGCAAAGACTTTGTCAGTTTGTTAACAAGAAATATGGGGAGTTGTGTAAAAATGAGTTTTAATGACTCCAACCTAAGCATGTGAAAACCTACGGCTTCAACTGTATATATATATATACTGTATATATATTTATAATGTATGTATGTATGTATATACAGTGGGGCAAAAAAGTATTTAGTCAGCCACCAATTGTGCAAGTTCTCCCACTTAAGAAGACGAGAGAGGCCTGTAATTTTCATCTTAGGTACACTTCAACTATGACAGACAAAATGAGAAAAAAAATCCAGAAAATCACATTGTAGGATTTTTAATGAATTTATTTGCAAATTATGGTGGAAAATAAGTATTTGGTCACCAACAAGCAAGCAAGATTTCTGGCTCTCACAGACCTGTAACTTCTTCTTTAAGAGGCTCCTCTGTCCTCCACTCGTTACCTGTATTAATGGCACCTGTTTGAACTTGTTATCGGTATAAAAGACACCTGTCCAAAACCTCAAACAGTCACACTCCAAACTCCACTATGGCCAAGACCAAAGAGCTGTCAAAGAACACCAGAAACAAAATTGTACCAGGCTGGGAAGACTGAATCTGCAATAGGTAAGCAGCTTGGTTTGAATAAATCAACTGTGGGAGCAATTATTAGGAAATGGAAGACATACAAGACCACTGATAATCTCCCTCGATCTGGGGCTCCACGCAAGATCTCACCCTGTGGGGTAAAAATTACCACAAGAACGGTGAGCAAAAATCCCAGAACCACACGGGGGGACCTAGTTAATGACCTGCAGAGAGCTGGGACCAAAGTAACAAAGCCTACCATCAGTAACACACTACGCCGCCAGGGACAGTGCGAGACGTGTCCCCCTACTTAAGCCAGTACATGTCCAGGCCCGTCTGAAGTTTGCTAGGAATCATTTGGATGATCCAGAAAAAGATTGGGAGAATGTTAGATGAAACCAAAATATAACTTTTTGGTAAAAACTCAACTTGTCGTGTTTGGAGGACAAAGAATGCTGAGTTGCATCTAAAGAACACCATACCTACTGTGAAGCATGAGGTTGGAAACATCATGCTTTGGGGCTGTTTTTCTGCAAAGGGACCAGGACGACTGATCCGTGTAAAGGAAAGAATGAATGGGGCCATGTATCGTGAGATTTTGAGGGAAAACCTCCTTCCATCAGCAAGGGCATTGAAGATGAAACGTGGCTGGGTCTTTCAGCATGACAATGATCCCAAACACACCGCCCGGGCAACGAAGGAGTGGCTTCGTAAGAAGCATTTCAAGGTCCTGGAGTGGCCTAGCCAGTTGCCAACAAAGGGTATATAACAAAGTATTGAGATAAACTTTTGTTATTGACCAAATACTTATTTTCCACCATAATTTGCAAATAAATTCATAAAAAATCCTACAATGTGATTTTCTGGATTTGTTTTCTCATTTTGTCTGTCATAGTTGAAGTGTTCCTATGATGAAAATTACAGGCCTCTCTCATCTTTTTAAGTTGGAGATTTTGCACAATTGGTGGTTGACTAAATACTTTTTTGCCCCACTGTATATATATATATATATTTTTTTTTAAAGTGGGAAGCCACCCCCTAACTCTCTAATGGGCAGGCCGTCACTCCATTAAAACTGACAATAACCATTCAGTAGAGCAGTGAATGCCTAAAACTGTAAAAGGTGAGAGGTCTACATTAGTATTGGGGTCGGGAGAGGTGAGGGTGGGATCTCTTTGGTTTTGATTAATCTTTGTTTATCCCTAATTTCTGAAACCAGCAGGGTCGTATTCATTGGGAAACAGACTTTATTCCCAAACAGGTGTAAACTTTGTTTTAGTGCATATGCTTAGTAAATCTATACCTAAACACTGAATAGATCAAATTGGACAAGCACGCTAGTCAAGAGATAAGGACATTGTGGATAAGACCATTTGGAATCTGTTCAATTGAGTAATTCAATGCTGTATGTGGGTACAGTAATGGAAGGAGAGAAAAGAGAGAGGATCAGGGAGAATGAGGAGAGGGTTATGAGAAAAGATCGCCTTGACACACTTCCTGGATTAAGCCCGAACATGATAACCCTTTTCCATCCTAGGCCGCGATCCCTCCGACAACACCTAAATCCTCCTCTTCACCCACTCCCAGTTCATTACGTAAATCAGTGTAATTCTTTAGACATGTTTTGATTCAGGGGGATGTAGTTTATCCCGCGCCCCTCGCCTTTCTTTTTAAACGACCTCGCCCTCCAGCTGGCACCAGGTTGGCATGGGTCCCATCCCCAGGCAAAACATGGCGCAGGTAACTACAACGGCGCTGATGTTGGCTTGAGTCTCCAATTAGTCCACATCACTAACCCTACCACCTTACAATGCATTAATGTGGCGATGCTTTAATCGTTGTAACTTTCTGCTAAACTGAAACAGGCGTTGAATTAAATGAAAAAGTAGAAATGTGTCTGGGGCTCTTTTGAAACACTCTGACGCTATCTAAATGTCAACTTTTCAAAGATTGGTTGTCTGGAATAAAAAAGACTGACATTCAGAGTTTGTTCAAATACAGTAATGTTTACTGTCAATAGTTTTTTTGTAGGAAGTGGGGGGGGGGGGAACAAATCATGAAGGTATACCAATCCCAATCATTCAGACAAGGGTTTTGACTGAAACGGCTAATTTGAACAAGTGTGTGATCCAGGTATTCTACTTGAAGCTACTGTAAATGTGTGCTCAAGATGACTGTAGCTGTAGGATCAATGTTCTGTCCTACCAATGCCTCCTGAGTGGAGCCGTGGTCTAAGGCACTGCATCGTAGTGCTTGAGGCGTCACTACAGACCCTGGTTCGATCCCAGGCTGTGTTGCGATCGGGAGACCCATGAGGCAGCGCACAATTGGCCCAGCGTCATCTGGGTTAAGGGAGCCTTTGCCCGGCCGGGATGTTCTTGTCCTATTGTGCTCTAGTGACTACTTGTGGTGGGCCGGGTGCATGCACGCTGACTTTGGTCACCAGTTGTACGGTATTTCCTCCGACACATTGGTGCAGCTTGGCAGGGTCATGTTTCAGAGGACGCATGGGTCTCGACTTTCGCCTCTCTTGAGTCCGTACAGGAGTTTCAGCGATGGGACAAGACTGTAACTACCAATTGGATATAAAAAAAATGGTCCTTTGGTGTGGGCGTCGATAACGACACTGTGACCTTGCAGAGACAAGCTGACTCACCGTTGTCGTTGGGGAACTGTACCCTCCCATGGTCCGGTTCTAATGTCTGCCCTTGCAGTCCCCACACTCATGATATTTCGAGACCTGAAAGAGATGATGCAGGATAACCCTGAGAGGCTACGAAGCCCAGAACCAATTACCATGATGATAGAAAACACACAGTCTCTCTGCTTGAGATGCTCTAACAGGAAATGAAGAGGGACAGTATGTTTATTACTGATAGATTTGAACCACGCTTGGTGAAGTTTAAGCCTGGGCGAGTTGATAATTAATGTTTTTTGACGCATTGAATAGGTGTCTTAACAGTTCCCCTCCATATTTTCTCTTTTAGTTCATGTGGCCTTATGATCCTATCTGTTTTATCTGTGGAACTCGTCTATGAGTGTCTCTCTCCAACACCCACTGTACTCATCACAAAGGTTATCCCAATCAAGCCTTTTTGAATGACACCAACAACCCTTGATGATGACAATTTTTTATTGTCACATAAATAAAAGCATCAGGTGCAGTGATGTGTTGTTTTACAGGGTCGGCTATAGTAGTGTGGCACTCCTGGAGCCTTGGTGCCTTGTCAAGGACACATCGACAGATTTCTCACTTTGGATATTCGAAGCAGTGACCTTTCGGATGGAGGGATGAAAGCTCTAACTGCTAGGCTACCTGCCTCCCTGCTTTTATGTGTGGACAGACTGGCTTGTCTGAACCACTTCCAAGCTCTGTCTCCATTTACCACAAAGACCCCAGCACCACTGACCCCATCCCTGAGGTGATTCCACAGTACCATCCTCAAGTCCTCCCCGAGATCCCTTCATCCAAGACACTTTTCACCCTCCCTTTTTTTTGATTCCTCCTCTGAATCTGCAGTAAATCTGAATTAACGAGCACCCTGACTGGGGTCATCTCTGGGCCAGGTCATGTTGGCTAATTAAACGACGAGAAAGGAGAAAGGAGAGAGGATAGGTGGGTGCATAGACGGGGGGAGGGGGGAGTCTGCACAGGAAGTCTGTGTATAGCACCTGATTTATGCATAATCGCGGGGATAGGAGGCCAGGGGGCCACCGGTAGACAGAGAGCAGCCCAGCTGTGACCTGTCCTCCCAGATCCAATTGGGGAGGGTTGGTAGAGGAGGAGGGAAGGAGGGAGGGAGGGTAGACAAGACTCCCCCGTATTCCCATTCTGTACACAACAGTCGTCTCTTTTCTATTTGTAGAATGGATAGAGAATGTTCTACAATCAACAAGTTTTCTTGGCACAATGGTACAAAAGAAGCATATATATTGTGTGTTGACATTATGTCATCACTGGAGACACATTTCACGAATGCTATTCAGGAAAAACGTTTGCTTATTTTGTTATTTTGGGCCCAGACAAGTACAGGCCATACAGACAAAAAAGACGGACAGACACATACAGTCAACTACAAAATGATTTGCACCCTTGATAAAGATAAATAAGACAAATACTGAGCTTTATTATTGATTATTATATCATTTTATACCAGTACAGTTGCTCAGAGAAATATATTTTGTTTAGCAAGTAATCTTTTTCGGGGTGCCACTAAGTAATTATTATTAAATAAAATCAAACAAAATGTTATCTGTATTAACGTTTGACTTATAAGTTCATCTAATTTTATGAAACTGTATTGAGGCCTTCAATGGTTTCCTGTGCCACTGGGGTATAACAATTAGGTGACACACATGTAAAATCCATTTGTCATCCATCCCCATTGGGAAAGGCAAAGCACTCACAAACGAAAAGAGACATATGGTTATTGACCTTCATAAATCAAACAATAGGTACAAACAATAGCTAAATATACCACTTACAGATATTGAGGCAATAATGAAGAAGTTTAAAACCAGTGGAACAGTGGTAAACTTGCCTGGTAGAGGACGCATGTGTGTGTTGTTCCCACGCAGATGGGAGGCAATGTAAAAGTCAAAGGGACACGGTTGGAGAATTCAAAAACTTAGTTGCATCTTGGGGTTACCAAATCTCATAATCTATAATTAGATGCCACCTCTATGCTAATAGGACCTTTGGCAGGGTTGCCAGAAAATATACAACACATGTAAACGCATGGAGCTTGCTAAATGGCATCGGCACTTGGATTTGAACCAGGTGCTATGGGGATATGTGACTAAAATAGAGGTAATTGGCCATGCACATCAGAGATTATTTTGACATCAAAAGATGGAGGCATTGCAGAAAATAACCTCATACATACTGTAAAATATGATGGTGGACATTTGATGTTATTTGGCTGTTTCACTTCCCCTGGTCCTAGGGCCCTGTTAAAGTCAACGGCATCATGAATTTTACCCAGTACCAGGACATTTTAGCCAAAAACCTGGTTGCCTTTGCCAGGAGGCTGAAACTTTGCCACAAGTGGATCTTCCAGCAAGACCACCCCAAGCACACTGTCACACCCTGACCTTAGAGAGCCTTTTTATGTCTCTATTTGGTTTGGTCAAGGTGTGATTTGGGGAGGGCATTCTATGATTTTGTATTTCCATGTTTTGGCCGGGTATGGTTCTCAATCAGGGACTGCTGTCTATTGTTGTCTCTGATTGGGAACCAAACTTAGGCAGCCCTTTTTCCCACCTGTCTTTGTGGGTAGTTAACTTTGTTTGTGCCACTTAGCCCTTAAGCTTCACGGTTATTTTTTGTATTGTTCATTGTTTTTGTTGGCATAATCCTAATAAAAAGGAATATGTACGCTCACCACGCTGTGCTTTGGTCCTCTTCTTCAGAAGCCCGTGACACACACATCAAAATCCACAAAGAAATAGGACCCGTCAATAAGCGCAGACCGAAGGATATCAAGGATCTGGAAAGATTCTGTAAGAAGAAATTATCTAAGATCCATCCCAACGTGTTCTCCAGTCTCATAAAACATTATAGATCCATCCCAACGTGTTCTCCAGTCTCATAAAACATTATAGATCCATCCCAATGTGTTCTCCAGTCTCATAAAACATTATAGATCCATCCCAATGTGTTCTCCAGTCTCATAAAACATTATAGATCCATCCCAACGTGTTCTCCAGTCTCATAAAACATTATAGATCCATCCCAACGTCTTCTCCAGTCTCATAAAACATTATAGATCCATCCCAATGTGTTCTCCCGTCTCATAAAACATTATAGATCCATCCCAACGTGTTCTCCAGTCTCATAAAACATTATAGATCCATCCCAACGTGTTCTCCAGTCTCATAAAACATTATAGATCCATCCCAACGTGTTCTCCAGTCTCATAAAACATTATAGATCCATCCCAACGTGTTCTCCAGTCTCATAAAACATTATAGATCCATCCCACCGTGCTCTCCAGTCTCATAAAACATTATAGATCCATCCCAACGTGTTCTCCAGTCTCATAAAACATTATAGATCCATCCCAACGTGTTCTCCAGTCTCATAAAACATTATAGATCCATCCCAACGTGTTCTCCAGTCTCATAAAACATTATAGATCCATCCCAACATGTTCTCCAGTCTCATAAAACATCATAGAAAACATCTCAGTGCCATTATCATTGTAAGGGAGGTTGCACAAAGTACTGAAAACAGGTGTCAATAATTTTGACAACTATCCATTTGAGAATTTTTTTTGTATTACTTGTTAAACAAAATCACTTTCTCTGAGCAATTGTATTAGTATAAAATAATCTCATTTTCAAATGTTCGGAGCATACAATATGTCACAGTATTTGTATTATTTATTTTATAGTATTTTTTGCTCATCTTTATCAAAGGTACCAATAATTTTGGAGATGACTGTATACACTAAACACACACACACACACACACACACACACACACACACACACACACACACACACACACACACACACACACACACACACACACACACACACACACACACACACACACACACACACACACACACACACACACACACACACCCTGTCCATCTGTCCAGACTCTCACAGCAGGGAGACGGGAAAACTCCCCTTCCCCTTGGAAAAGGGAGATGTTTCCTCCTTTCAGTATGGAGAGAACAGAGCAACACATCCTGGTCCCAGAGCGTTATTCTGAACGGAGAAACATTATTTGGTATGACATGTTACATTTGTCGATGTTCATCACCCATTTCATATGATATGTTACAAATTACAATACATGTTATGAATTTGCAAACGTATGATATGTTATGAATTCTAGCTCTAGCTGGCTAACGTTAGGTAGGCTCGGGGTTAAGGTTAGAGTTAAGTTTAGGAGTTAGGTTAAAGGGTTTAGGTTAGGTTTAGGGGAAGGGTTAGCTAAATGGTTAAAGCTAGGGTTAGGGGAAGGATTAGCTAATATGCGAAGTAGTTGCAAAGTAGCTAAAAAAGTAGTAAGAAGTTGCTAATTAGCTGAAATGCTGAAGTTGTCCGTGATGACATTTTAACTCGCAAGCTTTGGGGTGCTAGATGTTCATGTTATATGGCCACCTATCCTCCCCGACCAACCACCATACTTTCCTTTTTGCCTTAAGTAACCATCTGTCTTATGTAATCACACCAAACGTAATACTAATTTGAGTGTCCCAGGTTTACGTTTACTATGTTACGTCTAGTCTTTGAGACTAGGCTGAGCAACAGGATGTGTCACTGGGATCACAGTAAACCTCAAAACACTGATTCTGCTGTGTGGTCCCTGTTAAGACGTGGTGTCATTTTTATATTCAATTGACATTCTAGTGGTAACGATGGGGCAAACAATGGCAATGACTTCACAATGCATTTATCACCCACATTCATTAACGTGGGTACGCACTCACACACACACATTGAAGTAAAAGAGAAGTTGAGAAGTAAAACATTTTAATATATAGACTCCCCTGAGCCACACACACACACACACACACACACACACACACACACACACACACACACACACACACACACACACACACACACACACACACACACACACACACACACACACACACACACACACACACACACACACACACACACACACACACACACACACACACACACACCGTTTCTCTTGTACACACAGACCCCTACCATCTAGTTGAAAGAACTCTTGGCCTTGCTGTCTTTCTTTCCTAACCTTGTGCATTTTGTCTGTAATTATCTATCAAGTATCTATATAAATACTATGCTGTGCTGTGCAGCCTTAAGGTGAAGTGCAAGGGGAATGGTTGTCTTTGTTAGTTTGTAAATTGTTGAACACTATATGCATCTGGAGTTTTTCCACACACAAGGCCACAAAGAGCAAATCAAATTTTCCATTAAAATGGTTGTGGGTGAAATAAGTTCTTAACTGTGTTTTTTTACTAACTATTTTCTGTCCTGTTACATCTGGCAAATTATTATTACTATCATCCCTAAAGCCAACACCTCATTCGGCCGACTTTCGTTCCAGTACTCTGCTGCCTGTGACCAGAACGAATTGCAAAAATCGCTGAAGTTGGAGACTTTTATCTCCTCACCAACTTCAAACATCTGAGCAGCTAACCGATCGCTGCATTTTATTTTTCAGATATAATTGCAATATAGGTGTCCTGTCTGCAATCAAATGTAATAATTTAAATTAAACAAATTAAATTAATAAAAATAAAACATTACATTTAGCACGCATTCATTTGCATCAAGCCTGTCTTCTCATCCACATTACAGTGAATGTCCTCATTGTTCAAGTGCCACAGGAAACAGCTTTTGGCACGGCGAATCCAAGCATAACATTGGTCTGTATTGATGTTGTCGCATGCCTCATCCATGGTCAGAAGGAGGGTGGCACGCTCATGGGGATGGCGATCGTACACCTTCTACCTCCGTGCTGAAAAGATTCCTCAATAAGATTGAGGAAAGGAGAGTATGGGGGCATGTATAGGTTCACGAATCAGGGATGGGCCCGAAACCATGCCTGAACCACCTCTGCCTGAACAACCTCTGCATGGTGGAACCTGACATTGTCCCACACAATGACATAGGTGACCCCTTCACCTTGACAGGCCTGCTCAATTTCATTGAGAAAGACATTGAGGTGAGGTGTGCAGCGTTGTAGGATCCAAATAATGACCTACGTCCTACCACACCATCTTCAGAAATGTCTGTCCAGGCACTTGGACGGTTGTCCGTTGGCCGATGAGGTTCCGCCCAAGGCGTCAAGTTTTGACCAGGTTGAAGCCTGTTTCATTAACAAAGATATACTTGTGATGGTTCACAGCAGCATCAAGCACCATCACTCTCTAAACATATATTTGGGTTAGTGATTTTTACAGTATAGTTCCAATATGATATTGTGAAGTAGCATGTGCATCAAATTGTAACCATTATACAGTATAGAGTGCTGTACCTGAACATACTCAGCCCGCAGTTGTTTCCTCCAGTCGTTGTTTAACTCAAAAAGCACCAGGTAAATGTGTTTCATAGATACCTGGTGCCTCTTCAAAAGGCGTGCGAATGTTGGTAGGCTGATGGATGCCACATTGGCAAAGGTGTCATCGTTCTCCTCAATGGCCTGCTTTATTTCGGACAGCCGTATGTCATTCCTGGCCCTCACCATTTCCACCACGGCCCACACCTGCTGGTCGGTCAGCACACAGCCATGGCCACCACCATGGGGTCTTCTGTCAATTCTGAGGGTAGAACAGAGTATACAGTCAACATATCATACTGTAATAATTCTGGAACATGTTTTGTGAATTGACGTGCGTTACAATAAATGGTGTAATTGACTGTAAATGTAATGGTAAAGCACAGTGAATATCCTGCAGACTTACAGGTTTTCTTTACGAAGTGTTCTCATGATCGAATTAACAGTTGATCTTATCAGTCTCCGACATGTTTTTTTTTGTTTGGGGGTGGAGCTATATTTTGGTTCCAAGATGGCGTAGCAGTTAGGCGTCCTTTGTCCTCGTCTTGTCCCGTGAATATATATTTTATATCTTTTTATCTTTTTCTTCGCATATCTTTTTCTATATTTTTTCTAAAACCTCAACTTCAAAACACTCTCCTGCACCCCGCCTCACCAAATGTGGTGGGGATCTGTGTTTTTTCAAAAATATTATTCACCTCGTATCTGAAATCCACAACAGAAGCTAGCCAGAAGTTAGCCAGCTCACTAGCTAACGTTAGTATTCAGCTAACCACGGCTAGCGGTCATCGGCTATCCTTTAGCTCGGAAAGCTATCACCAACTCAGACCAGAGCATACCGGACCTATTTTCTCTCCATATCCCCGGATTTCTATCGCAAGTTCTGGACATCGGGCCTTCGCGACTGGAATACCGACGTTATCTGTCCGAGGGAGTTATTGTTCAATTTAAATGTTTGCATATGAAATTATTTCTGATGGGATGAAATGTAATTTTAGCTTCTAAAACGTGAGATTTGGGTTTTCATGAGTGAATTAGGCCCGACTCAGTGGCCCGCCCACGTGAAGAGACATAGGTTGTAAACTATGAAACACACCCCTTTTCTCCCTTCCTATATAAAGCATTGACAACAATATAACCTCCTGTTCCGAGGATGTGAGGACGACAGTCCGATGTCAGAATGGTTCAGATAATAGCTACAGAATGAAGCCAACATCAGCATGAGCTTTGGTTGCGAATGGTATGAACTTTGAACTCTTATTCACTACAGAAGTGATACCTCCTAGCCGTTGAGTTAGCAACAGCAGCTGCAAACGCAGGTTAGGAAGGAACAGACAGAGTATCCCGTCTACCACACAACGACGTTACTACAACGCATCCAATTGACCACCAGAGACATTCTTCAAAGGACAAAGGACTCGGTTTGAAAAGAAGGTCGACGACATCCGATCCTCGTTTGCTAAGTCAAACGACACCGCTGGTTCTGCTCACACTGCCCTACCCTGTGCTCTGACCTCTTTCTCCCCTCTCTCTCCAGATGAAATCTCGTGTCTTGTGATGGCCGGCCGCCCGACAACCTGCCCGCTTGACCCTATCCCCTCCTCTCTTCTCCAGACCATTTCCGGAGACCTTCTCCCTTACCTCACCTCGCTCATCAACTCATCCCTGACCGCTGGCTACGTCCCTTCCGTCTTCAAGAGAGCGAGAGTTGCACCCCTTCTGAAAAAACCTACACTCGATCCCTCCGATGTCAACAACTACAGACCAGTATCCCTTCTTTCTTTTCTCTCCAAAACTCTTGAACGTGCCGTCCTTGGCCAGCTCTCCCGCTATCTCTCTCTGAATGACCTTCTTGATCCAAATCAGTCAGGTTTCAAGACTAGTCATTCAACTGAGACTGCTCTTCTCTGTATCACGGAGGCGTTCCGCACCGCTAAAGCTAACTCTCTCTCCTCTGCTCTCATCCTTCTAGACCTATCGGCTGCCTTCGATACTGTGAACCACCAGATCCTCCTCTCCACCCTCTCCGAGTTGGGCATCTCCGGCGCGGCCCACTCTTGGATTGCGTCCTACCTGACAGGTCGCTCCTACCAGGTGGCGTGGCGAGAATCTGTCTCCTCACCACGCGCTCTCAACACTGGTGTCCCCCAGGGCTCTGTTCTAGGCCCTCTCCTATTCTCGCTATACACCAAGTCACTTGGCTCTGTCATAACCTCACATGGTCTCTCCTATCATTGCTATGCAGACGACACACAATTAATCTTCTCCTTTCCCCCTTCTGATGACCAGGTGGCGAATCGCATCTCTGCATGTCTGGCAGACATATCAGTGTGGATGACGGATCACCACCTCAAGCTGAACCTCGGCAAGACGGAGCTGCTCTTCCTCCCGGGGAAGGACTGCCCATTCCATGATCTCGCCATCACGGTTGACAACTCCATTGTGTCCTCCTCCCAGAGCGCTAAGAACCTTGGCGTGATCCTGGACAACACCCTGTCGTTCTCAACTAACATCAAGGCGGTGGCCCGTTCCTGTAGGTTCATGCTCTACAACATCCGCAGAGTACGACCCTGTCTCACACAGGAAGCGGCGCAGGTCCTAATCCAGGCACTTGTCATCTCCCGTCTGGATTACTGCAACTCGCTGTTGGCTGGGCTCCCTGCCTGTGCCATTAAACCCCTACAACTCATCCAGAACGCCGCAGCCCGTCTGGTGTTCAACCTTCCCAAGTTCTCTCACGTCACCCCGCTCCTCCGCTCTCTCCACTGGCTTCCAGTTGAAGCTCGCATCCGCTACAAGACCATGGTGCTTGCCTACGGAGCTGTGAGGAGAACGGCACCTCAGTACCTCCAGGCTCTGATCAGGCCCTACACCCAAACAAGGGCACTGCGTTCATCCACCTCTGGCCTGCTCGCCTCCCTACCACTGAGGAAGTACAGTTCCCGCTCAGCCCAGTCAAAACTGTTCGCTGCTCTGGCCCCCCAATGGTGGAACAAACTCCCTCACGATGCCAGGACAGCGGAGTCAATCACCACCTTCCGGAGACACCTGAAACCCCACCTCTTTAAGGAATACCTAGGATAGGATAAGTAATCCTTCTCACCCCCCCCCTTTAAGATTTAGATGCACTATTGTAAAGTGACTGTTCCAATGGATGTCATAAGGTGAATGCACCAATTTGTAAGTCGCTCTGGATAAGAGCGTCTGCTAAATGACTTAAATGTAAATGTAAATGGTTTGGCAACACAGCCTTCCATCTACCACCAACCTACCGAAGCGCAGCTCAGAGTAAATATTTATTACATTTTCCTTTTCCAAATGGGCGGTAATTTAGAATGTATGTGTATGTGTATGTGTATGTGTAATTCTGTGTGATTAGTTAGGTATTTAGTAAATAAATAATTAAACCCAATTTTGTATTGCTGATTCAACTTGCTAGCCAGGGTTCGTGAACATAACCAAGAATTTACAACTTTCAGATGAGACTGAATTAAGGTGAAGATTAATATTGACTGCTATTGATGTAAAAAATTACTAGGTCTTTAAGAGTTTATTCGGAGGATAACAGCTCTATAAATATTATTTTGTGGTGCCCCGACTGTCTAGTTAATTACATTTACATGATTAGCTCAATCAGGTAATATTAATTTACAGAGAAATTATTTTATAGAATAGCATGTCATATCACTTAATCCGGCTTAGCCAAAGACACGATAACCCTTATGATCGCTCGGCTAAGCATGCATCTCCTTCATGTCAATTGTACTGTAGAGACTCTAGCCCTGCTCATTATACCTTATCCAACCCTTCAGTTCCACCATCCACACATGCAATGACATCACCTGGTTTCAATTATGTTTCTAGAGACAACATCTCTTTCATCATCACTCAATCCACTGTATTCACATCCTACCATACCTTTGTCTGTACATTATACCGTGAAGCTATTTTATCGCCCCCAGAAACCTCCTTTTACTCTCTGTTCCGGACGTTATGGACAACCAATTCTCATAGCTTTTAGCAGTACCCATATCCTACACCTCCTCTGTTCCTCTGGCAATGTAGACGTGAATCCAGGCCCTAAAACCTAGTGCCTTGCACCACTCCTATTCCCCAGGCGCTCTCTTTTGATGACTTCTGTAACTGTAAATGCCTTGGTTTCATGCAGGTTAACATTAGAAGCGTCCTCCCTAAGTTTGTTTTATTCACTGCTTTAACACACTCTGCCAACCTGGATGTCTTAGCGGTGTCTGAATCCTGGCTTAGGAAGACCACCAATAACTCTGAAATCTCCACCCCTAACTACAACATTTTCAGACAAGATAGAACGGCCAAAGGGGTTGGTGTTGCAAATTACTGCAGAGATCGCCTGCAGAGTTCTGTCCTAATATCCAGGTCTGTACCCAAACAATTTGAACTTCTACTTTTAAAAATCCACCTCTCTAAAAACACGTCTCTCACCGTTGCCACCTGCTGTAGACCACCCTCTGCCCCTTGCTGCGCTCTGGATAGCATATGTGAACTGATTGCCCCCCATCTATCTTCAGAGCTCATGCTGCTAGGTGACCTAAACTGTGACATGCTTAAAACCCCGGCCATCCTACAATCTAAACTTGATGCCCTCAATCTCACACAAATTATCAATGAACCTACCAGGTACAACCCCAAAGCCGTAAACACGGCACCCTCATAGATATCATCGTAACCAACTTGCCCTCTAAATACACCTCTGCTGTTTTCAACCAAGATCTCAGCGATCACTGCCTCATTGCCTGCATCTGTAATGGGTCAGCGGTCAAACGACCTCCACTCATCACTATCAAACGCTCCCTGAAACACTTCAGCGAGCAGGCCTTTCAAATCGACCCGGCCCGGGTATCCTGGAAGGATATTGACCTCATCCCGTCAGTAGAGAATGCCTGATTATGCTTTAAAAATGCCTTACTCACCATCTTAAATAAGCATGTCCCATTCAAGAAATTTAGAACCAGGAACAGATATAGCCCGTGGTTCTCTCCAGACCTGACTGCCCTTAACCAACACAAAAACATCCTGTGGCGTTCTGCATTAGCATCGAATAGTCCCCGTGAAATGCAACCTTTCAGGGAAGTTAGAAACCAATATACACAGACAGTTAGAAAAGCCAAGGCTAACTTTTTCAAGCAGAAATTTGCTTCCTGCCACGCAAATTCAAAAAAGTTCTGGGACATTGTAAAGTCCATGGAGAATAAGAGCACCTCCTCACAGCTGCCCACTGCACTGAGGATAGGAAACTTTGTCACCACCGATAAATCCGCTATAATTGAGAATTTCAATAAGCATTTATCTATGGCTGGCCATGCTTTCCACCTGGCTACCCCTACCCCGGTCAACAGCACTGCACTCCCCACAGCAACTTGCCCAAACCTCCCCATTTCTCCTTCTCCCAAATCCAGTCAGCTGATGTTATGAAAGAGCTGCAATATCTGGACCCCCACAAATCAACCAGGCTTGACAATCTGGACTCTTTCTTTCTAAAATGATCTGCCGAAATTGTTGCAACCCCTATTACTAGGCTGTTCAACCTCTCTTTCGTGTCGTTTGAGATTCCCAAAGATGGGAATGCTGCCGCGGTCATCCCCCTCTTCAAAGAGGGGGACACTCTTGACCCAAACTGCTACAGACCGATATCTATCCTACCCTGCCTTTCCAAGGTCTTCAAAAGCCAAGTTAACAAACAGATCACCGACCATTTCGAATCCCACCGTACCTTCTCCGCTATGCAATCTGGTTTCAGAGCTGGTCATGGGAGCACCTCAGCCACGCTCAAGGTCCTAAACGATATCTTAACCGCCATCGTTAAGAAACAATACTGTGCAGCCATATTCATTGACCTGGCCAAGGCTTTCGACTCTGTCAATCACCACATCCTCATCGGCAGACTCAACAGCCTTGGTTTCTCAAATGATTGCCTCGCCTGGTTCACCAACTACTTCTCCGACAGAGTTCAGTGTGTCAAATCTGAGGGCCTGTTGTCCATACCTCTGGCAGTCTCTATGGGGGTGCCACAGGGTTAAATTCTTGGGCCGACTCTTTTCTCTGTATACATCAATGATGTCGCTCTTGCTGCTGGTGAGTTTCTGATCCAACTCTACACAGACGACACCATTCTGTATACCTCTGGCCCTTCTTTGGACACTGTGTTAACAACCCTACAGACGAGCTTCAATGCCATAAAACTCTCCTTCCGTGGCCTCCAACTGCTCTTAAACGCAAGTAAAACTAAATGCATGCTCTTCAACCGATCGCTGCCAGCACCTGCCCACCCATCCAGCAACACTACTCTGGACGGTTCCGACTTAGAATATGTGGACAACTACAAATACCTAGGTGTCTGGTTAGACTGTAACCTCTCCTTCCAGACATAAAATATCTCCAATCTAAAGTTAAATCTAGAATCGGCTTCCTATTTCGCAACAAGGCATCCTTCACTCATGCTGCCAAACTTACCCTCGTAAAACTGACCATCTTACCGATCCTCGACTTTGGCGAAGTAATTTACAAAATAGCCTCCAATAACCTACTGAACAAATTGGATGCAGTTTATCACAGTGCCATCTGTTTTGTCACTAAAGCCCCATATACTACCCACCACTGCGACCTGTATGCTCTCGTTGGCTGGCCCTCGCTTCATACTTGTCGCCAAACCCACTGGCTCCAGGTCATCTACAAGACCCTGCTAGGTAAAGTCCCACCTTATCTCTGCTCGCTGGTCACCATAGCAGCACCCACCCGTAGCACGCACTCCAGCAGGTATATCTCCCTTGTTACCCCCAAAGCTAATTCCTCCTTTGGCTGCCTCTCCTTCCAGTTCTCTGCTGCCAATGACTGGAACGAACTGAAAAATCTCTGAAACTGGAAATTCTTATCTCCCTCACTAGCTTTAAGCACCAGCTGTCAGAGCAGCTCACAGATCACTGCACCTGTACATAGCTCATCTATAAATAGCCCAAACAACTACCTCTTCCCCTACTGTATTTATTTATTTTGCTCCGTTGCACCCCAGTATTTCTACTTTGCATACTCATCTACTGTCAAATCTACCATTCCAGTGTTTTAATTGCTATATTGTATTTACTTCGCCACCGTGGCCTATTTATTGCCTTCACCTCCGTTATCTCACCTCATTTGCTCACATTGAATATAGACTTATTTTCCACTGTATTATTGACTGTATGTTTGTTTTACTCCATGTGTAACTCCTCCCTCACACTTGTGTAATCAATTTCTATGTTTTTGATAGGAGAGATTCTTCTACAGCTTCTATCAGCACAGTTAGTTTCTGTTATTACCATTTCTCTTATAACTGAAGGAACTTGCGTTTGCAACGCACAAGCATGTATACTGTATGTTTGCGCTGCTATGCTGGTTTTGCTGTGTGTGTGTGTGTGTTTATGTATGTGTGTGTGCGTGTATGTATGTACGGGCATGTGTGTGGGTGCATGTGTGTGTGTCTGTGTGTGTGGGAGGGAGTGAGGGGATATGTGTGTGTGTTTTAGGGCTTCTGGAAAGGCCTTATCTGTCCAGCACCTGGGCTGTGAAGACAGGAAAGGGCAGGGGAGAGAGGCAGTCTGCGCTGTACCTAACAACACTGGCCAGACTGCCTGGTACTTCCCAAACTGGGCCAAAACAACAACAAGAGCACATTATAACAATCAGCAATACGGAGACTTTGTCAATGGTCATCTTTCCTGGAAGTGTGTGTGTGTGTGTGTGTGTGTGTGTGTGTGTGTGTGTGTGTGTGTGTGTGTGTGTGTGTGTGTGTGTGTGTGTGTGTGTGTGTGTGTGTGTGTGTGTGTGTGTGTGTGTGTGTGTGTGTGTGTGTGTGTGTGTGTGTGTGTGTGTGTGTGTGTGTGTGAATATGCAGGTGTTTGAGGGAAATAGAGTGATGGGTCTACCAACAAAGGCTTGAGGTTCTTCACTGTATGCAGTAGATGAATGAAAATCTTTGTATTCTATCACCATGACAACCCTGAATGTCCTCTGTGATCTGGGGAAGAGTTGTCAATCAACATGAAAGGAGACACAAACATTTCCTCTATACTGTACATGGAGCATAGTCAATAAACAGTGTAGACATACTCACTTATTCATTCAACACCAAACACACACTTATATATATACATCCAAACATGCACAAATACATTGCGCACACGCACAAGCACACAAACACACACGCACCCATTCACACACACACACACACACACACACACACACACACACACACACACACACACACACACACACACACACACACACACACACACACACACACACACACACACACACACACACACACACACACACACACACACACACACACACACACACACACACAAACGCACAAGCACACAAACACACACACACGCACCCACTCACACACACACACGCACAAGCACATAAACACACACACACCCACTCACGGGAATGTTGAGCTTCATCTGTGTCTTCTCTTGCCCCCTGATTGTGAGTCATAGTGATATTGGGGGCTGAGAGGTTTAACGTATTATCTTATAGTACAACACTGTACTGTATAGTATCTAACAGTACAACACTGTACTGTATAGTATCTAACAGTACAACATTGTACTGTATAGTATCTAACAGTACAACAATGTATAGTATCTAACAGTATAGTGTCTAACAGTACAACATTGTATGGTATATTTTTTATTTATCTTTATTTAACCAGGTAGGCCAGTTGAGAACAAGTTCTCATTTACAACTGCGACCTGGCCAAGATAAAGCAAAGCAGTGCAACACAAACAACAACACAGAGTTACACATGGAATAAACAAACGTACAGTCAATAACACAATAGAAAAAAATCTATATACAGTGTGTGCAAATGAGTTAAGATTAGGGAGGTAAGGCAATAAATAGGCCGTGGTGGTGAAGTAAATACAATTTAGCAATTAAACACTGGAGTGATAGATGTGCAGAAGATGAATGTGCAACTAGAGATACTGGGGTGCAAAATAAATCAATAAATAACAATATGGGGATGAGGTAGTTGGATGGGCTATTTACAGATGGGCTATGTACAGGTGCAGTGATCTGTGAGCTGCTCTGACAGCTGATGCTTAAAGTTAGTGAGGGAGATATGCGTCTCCAGCTTCAGTGATTTTTGCAAATCTTTCCAGTCATTTCAGCAGAGAACTGGAAGGAAAGGGGGCTAAATGAGGAATTGGCTTTGAAGGTGACCAGTGCTGCTGGAGCGCGTGCTACGGGTGGGTGCTGCTATGGAGACCAGTGAGCTGAGATAAGGCAGGGCTTTACCTAGCAGAGAACTGGAAGGAAAGGGGGCCAAATGAGGAATTGGCTTTGAGGGTGACCAGTGCTGCTGGAGCATGTGCTACGGGTGGGTGCTGCTATGGTGACCAGTGAGCTGAGATAAGGCAGGGCTTTACCTAGCAAAGACTTATAGTTGACCTGGAGAGAGCATACAGGTCGCCAACGAGAGCATACAGGTCGCAGTGATGGGTGGTATAAGGGGCTTTGGTGACAAAACGGATGGCACTGTGACAGACTGCATCCAATTTGCTGAGTAGAGTGTTGGAGGCTGTTTTATAAATGACATCGCCGAAGTCAAGGACCGGTAGGATAGTCAGTTTTACGAGGGTATGTTTGGCAGCATGTATGAAGGATGTTTTGTTGAAGGATTTCATTTTGGATTGGAGATGCGTAATGTGAGTAAGGAGAGTTTACAGTCTAGCCAGACAGCTAGGTATTTGTAATTGTCCACATATTGTAAGTAAGAACTGTCCAGAGTAGTGATGCTGGAGGGGTGGGCAGGTGAGGGCAGCGATCGGTTGAAGAGCATGCATTTAGTTTTACTTGCATTTAAGAGTAGTTGGAGGCCACGGAAGGAGAGTTGTATGGCATTGAAGCTTGTCTGGAGGTTCTTTAACACAGTATTCAAAGAAGGGACAAGAAGCCTTGTCTCAGGATGGTAAGTTGGTGGTTGAAGATATCCCTCTAGTGGTGTGGGGGCTGTGCTTTGGCAAAGTGGGTGGGGTTATATCCTTCCTGTTTGGCCCTGTCCGGGGGTGTCCTCGGATGGGGCCACAGTGTCTCCTGTCCCCTCCTGTCTCAGCCTCCAGTATTTATGCTGCAGTAGTTTGTGTCGGGGGGCTCGGGTCAGTTTGTTATACCTGGAGTACTTCTCCTGTCCTATTCGGTGTCCTGTGTGAATCTAAGTGTGCGTTCTCTAATTCTCTCCTTCTTTCTTTCTCTCTCTCGGAGGACCTGAGCCCTAGGACCATGCCCCAGGACTACCTGACATGATGACTCCTTGCTGTCCCCAGTCCACCTGGCCATGCTACTGCTCCAGTTTCAACTGACCTGAGCCCTAGGACCATGCCCCAGGACTACCTGACATGATGACTCCTTGCTGTCCCCAGTCCACCTGGCCATGCTGCTGCTCCAGTTTCAACTGTTCTGCCTTACTATTATTCGACCATGCTGGTCATTTATGAACATTTGAACATCTTGGCCATGTTCTGTTATAATCTCCACCCGGCACAGCCAGAAGAGGACTGGCCACCCCACATATGCTCTCTCTAATTATCTCTTTCTTTCTCTCTAATAATATAATAATAATAATATAATATATGCCATTTAGCAGACGCTTTTATCCAAAGCGACTTACAGTCATGTGTGCATACATTCTACGTATGGGTGGTCCCGGGGATCGAACCCACTACCCTGGCGTTACAAGCGCCATGCTCTACCAACTGAGCTACTCTCGGAGGACCTGAGCCCTAGGACCATGCCCCAGGACTACCTGACATGATGACTCCTTGCTGTCCCCAGTCCACCTGGCCATGCTGCTGCTCCAGTTTCAACTGTTCTGCCTTACTATTATTCGACCATGCTGGTCATTTATGAACATTTGAACATCTTGGCCATGTTCTGTTATAATCTCCACCCGGCACAGCCAGAAGAGGACTGGCCACCCCACATATGCTCTCTCTAATTCTCTCTTTCTTTCTCTCTCTCGGAGGACCTGAGCCCTAGGACCATGCCCCAGGACTACCTGACATGATGACTCCTTGCTGTCCCCAGTCCACCTGGCCATGCTGCTGCTCCAGTTTCAACTGTTCTGCCTTACTATTATTCGACCATGCTGGTCATTTATGAACATTTGAACATCTTGGCCATGTTCTGTTATAATCTCCACCCGGCACAGCCAGAAGAGGACTGGCCACCCCACATATGCTCTCTCTAATTCTCTCTTTCTTTCTCTATCTCGGAGGACCTGAGCCCTAGGACCGTGCCCCAGGACTACCTGACATGATGACTCCTTGCTGTCCCCGGTCCACCTGACTGTGCTGCTGCTCCAGTTTCAACTGTTCTGCCTTGTTATTATTCGACCATGCTGGTCATTTATGAACATTTAAACATCTTGGCCATGTTCTGTTATAATCTCCACCCGGCACAGCCAGAAGAGGACTGGCCACCCCACATAGCCTGGTTCCTCTCTAGGTTTCTTCCTAGGTTTTGGCCTTTCTATGGAGTTTTTCTTAGCCACCGTGCTTCTACACCTGCATTGCTTGCTGTTTGGGGTTTTAGGCTGGGTTTCTGTACAGCACTTTGAGATATCAGCTGATGTACGAAGGGCTATATAAATACATTTGATTTGATTTGATTTGATTTGAAGGGCCAGAAGTATACAGAATGGTGTCGTTTGTGTAGAGGTGGATCAGAGACTCACCAGCCGCAAGAGTGACATCATTGATGTATACAGAGAAAAGAGTCGGCCACAGAACCCTGTGGCACCCCCATAGAGACTGCCAAAGATCAGGACAGCAGGCCCTCCGATTTGACACACTGAACTCTGTCTGAGAAATAGTTGGTGAACCAGGAGAGGCAGTCATTTGAGAAACCAAGGCTGTTGAGTCTGCCAATAAGAGTGTGGTGATTGACAGAGTCGAAAGCCTTGACCAGGTCAATAAATACGGCTGCACAGTATTGTCTTTTATCGATGCCGGTTATGATACCATTTAGGACTTTGAGTGTGGCTGAGGTGCACCCAGCTTGGAAACCAGATTGCATAGCGGAGAAGGTACGGTGGGATTCAAAATGGTTGGTGATCTGTTTGTTAACTTGGCTTTCAAAGACCTTAGAAATGCAGGGTAGGATAGACATAGGTCTGTAACAGTTTGGGTCTAGAGTGTCTCCCCCTTTGAAGAGGGGGATGACCGCGGCAGCGTTCCAATCTTTAGGGATCTCAGACGATACGAAAGAGATACCTGAACAGGCTAGTAATAGGGGTTGCAACCATCGCGGCGGATAATTTTATAAAGAGATGGTCCAGATTGTCTAGCCGAGCTGATTTGTAGGGGTCCAGATTTTGCAACTCTTTGTCACGCCCTGACCGTAGAGATCCTTTTATTCTCCATGTTTGTTTGGTCAGGGTGTGACTGGGAAACTCTACGTTCTTTTTTCTATGTTTTGGCTGATTTCAAAGACAATGATTGATAGGCAGCTTAAACTTCTTGATTTCAATCATCATTGGGTTCAAATACACATTCACAGTGGCTTGTGAAACTATTCACCCCCTAGGCATTTTTCCTGTTTTGTTACCTTACAACCTGGAATTAAAATTGATTTTTGGGGGGGTTGTATCATTTGATTTACACAACATGCCTACCACTTTGAAGATGAAAAATATTTTTTATTGTGAAACAAAGAAGAAATAAGACAAAAAAACAGAAAACTTGTGTGCATAACTATTCACCCCCCCCCCCCCCCCCCCAAAGTCAATACTTTGTAGAGCCACCTTTTGCAGCAATTACAGCTCCAAGTCTCTTCGGGTAAGTCTCTATAAGCTTGGCACATCTAGCCACTGGGATTTTTTCCCATTCTTCAAGGCAAAACTGTTCCAACTCCTTCAAGTTGGATGGGTTCCGCTGGTGTACAGCAATCTTTAAATCATACCAGATATTCTCAATTGGATTGAGGTCTGGGCTTTGACTAAGCCATTCCAAGACATTTAAATATTTCCCCTTAAACCACTCGAGTGTTGGTTTGGCAGTATGCTTAGGGTCATTGTCCTGCTGGAAGGGGAGCCTCCATCTCAAATCTCCAGAAGACTGAAACAGGTTTCCCTCAAGAATGTCCCTGTATTTAGCATCATCCATCATTCCTTCAATTCTGACCAGTTTCCCAGTCCCTGCCGATGAAAAACATCCCCACAGCATGATGCTGCCACCACCATGCTTCACTGTGGGGATGGTGTTCACGGGGTGATGAGAGGTGTTGGGTTTGTGCCAGACATAGCATTTTCCTTGATAGCCAAAAGGCTAATTTTTAATCTCATCTGACCAGAGTACCTTCTTCCATATTTTTTGGGAGTCTCCAGTAGGCCTTTTGGCGAACACCAAACATGTTTTCTTATTTTTTTATGGACACTCTTCCGTAAAGCTCAGCTCGGCGGAGTGTACGGCTTAAAGTGGTCCTATGGACAGATACTCAAATCTCCGCTGTGGTGCTTTGCAGCTCCTTCAGGGTTATCTTTGGTCTCTTTGTTGCCTCACTGATTAATGGCCTCTTTGCCTGGTCTGTGAGTTTTGGTGGGCGGCCCTCTCTTGGCAGCTTTATTATGGTGCCATATTCTTTCCATTTTTTAATAATGGATTTAATGGTGCTCCTTGGGATGTTCAAAGTTTCAGATATTTTTTATATTTTTTTTATCCCTTTTTTCTCCCCAATTTCGTGGTATCCAATTGGTAGTAGTTACTGTCTTGTCTCATCGCTGAAACTTCCGTACGGACTCGGGAGAGGGGAAGGTCGAGAGCCATGTGTCCTCCGAAACACAACCCAACCAAGCCGCACTGCTTCTTGACACAATGCACATCCAACCCAGAAGCCAGCCGCACCAATGTGTCGGAGGAAACACCATACACTTAGCGACCTGGTCAGCGTGCACTGCGCCCGGCCCGGCCCGCCACAGGAGACGCTAGTGCGCGATGAGACAAGGATATCCCCTCCGGCCAAACCCTCCCTAACCCGGACGACGCTGGGCCAATTGTGCGCCGCCCCATGGGCCTCCCGGTCGTGGCCGGCTGCGACAGAGCCTGGGCTCGAACCCAGGATATTTTTTTAATAACCCATCCCTTCTCCACAACTTTGTCCCTGACCTGTTTGGAGAGCTCCTTGGTCTTCATAGTGCTGCTTGCTTGGTGGTGCCCCTTGCTTAGTGGTGTTGCAGACTCTGGGGCCTTTTAGAACAGGTGTATATATACTAAGATCATGTGACAGATCATGTGACACACAGGTGGACTTTATTTGACTAATTATGTGACTTCTGAATGTAATTGGTTGCACCAGATCTTATTTAGGGGCTTCATAGCAAAGGGCTGTATACATATGCACGCACCACTTTTATGTTTTGAATTTCTTCTTATTTTTTTCATTTCATTTCCCCAATTTGGACTATTTTGTGAATGTCCATTACATGAAATAAAAATATATTTAAATTCCAGGTTGTAATGCAACAAAATAGGAAAAATGGCAAGGAGGTTGAATACTTTCGCAAGGCACTGTAGATTTGTGAACAGCCATCCACAACAACCACAATCCGTAAGGCGCAAATAGATAAATGAGAGCAACAGTGTGATTCTCATCAATGCGCTATGTAGATAACAATAACAAGTGATATCCGTCTCACCGTAGACTACACCACTGTTGTCATCCTTACCTCCAAGCGTTTATTCAAGTTGGATGTTCTTTGGATACCGACAGCAGTCACACTATTGGAAGACAGCTTGGACTGTAGTCTACAAAAGCCTTTTTCTGCTCTTTTCCCACAATCCATCAAACCCATTTGATGTGTCATCATAGTGGTCTTTGACTTGTGGTCAGACTCGCTCAGGTGGAACAAACTTAAATTTGCACCTTTTTACAATGCTGATTTGAATGTTGTTGTGTCAAATAGTCAAAGATGATTTTTTCCAAACCTCCTTTCTGAATTTAAAAGTCATCCTCAAAGTAATCATTTAGTTTTTCAAAAGTATCTGTAATCTGATTACAATATTTTTGCTGGTAACGTAACGGATTACAGTTACCGTTTTTTGTAATCTCTTACATGTAATCCGTTACTCCTCAACCCTGCTTATAGTACAACATTGTACTCTATAGTATTTTATAGTACAACATTGTACTGTATAGTATTTTATAGTACAACATTGTACTCTATAGTATTTTATAGTACAACATTGTACTGTATAGTATCTTATTTATTTATTTGATTTAACCTTTATTTAACCAGGTAAGACCCATTGAGGTTAAAAACCTATTTTGCGAGAGAGACCTGGCAAGAAGGCAAAACAGGGAAATAGTAGTGTGTACATAAAATATTACAGAAAAATACTAAATACACACAAAAGACAAAGTGTCACAAGTTACAGATACAATTGAAGATTAGAAACAACTGCAGCTATCACAACCAGTGTTGTGATCAGAGTCTTAATAACAGACAAGGACACTAACTACCCTAACTTTATTATCTTTTGAAGCATGTTCCAGGATGAAGGGGCATTATGGGAAAAATAAATCAAATCAAATCAAATGTATTTATATAGCCCTTCGTACATCAGCTGATATCTCAAAGGGCTGTACAGAAACCCAGCCTAAAACCCCAAACAGCAAGCAATGCAGGTGTAGAAAAAATATTGTTTCCCCATCTCAGGTCTAGCCTTAGGAACAGACAAGGACAGCAGCGACTGTGAACGAAGACTGTATTGAGTGACTGATCTGGTCAGTAAAGAACAGAGAAACAAAGGGTTGTCCTTATAAATGCTTCGTACACAAAAATGTACCAGCGCTTTAGCCTCCTGGTGGAGAGAGAGGTCCATTGCACATTAGTATACAGATCACAGTGATGGGTGAGTGGTTTAGCTTTGTAATAAATAATAAAGCACCATGATACACTGTGTCCAGAGTTTTTAAGGTCCTTGCTGAGGTCTGCATATAGACAATATCACCATAATCCAGCACTGATCAAAAAAAAGTTATTTGAACAAGGTACTTTCTGACTAACATTGAAAAGCAAGAATTGTTCCTAAAATATAATCCTAATTTCAAATTCAGTTTCTTGGTCAAGTTTGTATTTTACAGTAGTACAAAATTGTGCCGTATAGTATTTTATTGTACAAAATTGTACTGTATTGCACGTTATAGTACAACATTGTACTGTTTAGTATCTTAAATTACAACATTGTACTGTATATTATCTAACAGTACAACATTGTGCTGTGTAGTATCTAACAGTACAACATTGCACTGTAAAGTCTCCTATAGTACAACATTGTACTGTATAGTATCTAACAGTACAACACAGTACTGTATAGTATCTTATAGTACAACACTACATGTACAGTAACCATAACCTCTGGTAGGCTGGAACATAGAAATAGAATCTTAGAGGTTCCAAGCCCTTTCTATAGATTATATTTCTATGGGCTGGAATCTGTGCTCACATTCACAGAGAAGACATCCTCAAGACCATGACAGACAACCCATTGTTTGCCTAGTAACTGTCCCTGTCCCTGTCCCTGCCCCTGTCCCATTTAATTTATTTAGGGTATGTTTAATTGTGGATGACCTATGCTCCCCAAACAGCAAAAGTGTTTAAGTAAGTCAAGTATATAAAATGTAGTTTGAGTTGCCAATCACTTATGCACAGTGATTCTGAATATGAGTTTAGATGATTTGTGCTTCAACGTCTGCATTGCTTGCTCTTTGGGGCTTTAGGCTGGGTATATGTAAAGCCCTTTGTTACAACTGCTGATGTAAAAGGGGCTTTATAAAATACAACTGATTGATTGATATTCACATGAGGTATCTTTCTCTCACACAGGGTTCCCATACCCATATTATTTGAAATCAAAGGGTCCTTGATTATGATACGTAAAAAAATCAGGGTAGGGCAAGCCATGTATCTTCACACATTAAAATATGATGCTACCTACATTTACATTACATTTAAGTCATTTAGCAGACGCTCTTATCCAGAGCGACTTACAACCTACTTTGGACTGCTATCGCATATTGCCCCCTCCTGGATTTACAAGATAATTAGCACTACTATAAGGTTTATAATATGTTATCTGTCTCTATGTAGGACATTTAAACAGAAACGGTATGTTATTTAGTCGGAATAATCATGAGCTAATGCATTATACTTGCAGGCTAAAGTTGGATCATAATTCCAATCCTAGCCAAAACACCTGTAGTCTCCAAATCTCGCTATTACAGTACTGAGTGTACAAAATGAGCTGTCCTAATGATGAGGAAAGAGCACTTCCTCACTTCAAGAAAGTGTTTCAGACTAGGATCAATAGATGAAAGGTTTGGGCAGTGTGAACCATTGTTTGCTTCAAAACGTTACATGCTTTGGAACCCCAGTGGCCTTGAGCGCATCCATTCAGGGCTCCATACATTGTCTGTGGTAATGGCAGATTTAATACAGATCTATTCTAGGCACATTGTGATAGAGGCCTCTGTACCAGGGATGAGAGGTGTTTATAATAAATGTGTTCATAAAAGTGATTTTTTCATCCTCAAAGCTGCTATATATTTCTGTTTCTCACCTCCTTATCAACATTCCATCTCTTCGTTCTTTAATGTTCTCTATCCATATTTGGGGTCAGGTATAAAGGCCACAGCTTTTGGAGCAAAGGACAGCAAATGAGCTCTGTGGAGGGTCATTGTGAAGTGGCTGAGTTCATGGTTTCATGTTTTTTTTTGCTGAATATATAGCGCAGTCATAGATTTGGCCCTTATGTCTTAAAGCACTCTGAGTCCTAGTGTTTGAATAGCTGTGTGTGTGTTTGTATACATGCATGCATGCACATCTCAATGTGTGTGTCTCAATGCGAGTGTGTTTAACTTTTGCGGATGTAGTCTTTAAAATGGTCTTGGTTTATAACCAAGGCTCTGTGTTCTCTTGACACATGATTGGTGCATTTTATGCCATAGCTCGGAAATCTTGTAACTGGTCCTGTTAATAACCAATAAAGACAGCAGTGATTGGATCAAAGAGCAGTGTGCTTTCGTGACACACAACACTGACCCTAGATTTGATGAGAAAAAGGGGCAGCATAGACCCTCTGGTGGGAGACAGTGGGCTGTGTGGGTGGCGGTCACTCAAGCAATCCACTACTAGGCTGTTGTTTCCTGTTGGAACGGGGCTATGTTCAATTCTTTGGACCTACTGACCTCCAGTGGTAAAATGTAAACGCACACTGCTCCTTATTTATGGGTAAGGAATCTCATTTAGGGCTATGTACTGCTGAATGGGCAGACTACTTGACATTATTCAGCCAATTTGATAGGCCTGATTCTGATAGCTTTTCGTTGTCCCTTAGCCTCACTCTTCACATGTTTTTAAAGAAATGTATATTTTACAGCATCCATATTAAAAATAAGAGGAGATATGTAAGGAAGAAATTTGAACCACTTGTCACAAGGAACTATAATTTGTCGTAACTTAATTTCATTCAGTTATTCCGGAGGACAATCAGTGTAACCCAGGGAGAAGTTACCGCTCTTAGTGAGCCTCGCTTCCCGGAAGCTGGAATTCAGTACAAGGAAAATGGCGACTCTGTCAGTGTGCCAGCCGCAGCTTGGAGGTTTCAGTTTCGAAAATTGCAAGAGGTAAGGATTCAGTGAGAATTCAAAAAGAGCGGAGCATATCCACGTGTTTAGTGACTTTTATATTTAGAAATGAAATGATTTATTAATGTATTCTCTGTGTTGAGTTATTTCATTTCGGGCCGCTCCATTCTCTTCACGGCCTCCTTGAATGACTCAGACATTTCTCAACGCTGTTTTTCTTGAGTTATGTGATGAATGAAAGAATGGGGGGGATTTTACAAAATTATTTCGTAGGCTGCGACAATTTACACGTGGTGATGAATACTCAGTTTTCAAACTCTCAAGTAAAAGTTAGCTACAGTTTGAGTATTAGCTAGCCTAGCTATAGGGCCAATAGTAGCCAGTCCGTAAAGCCGGCTAACGGAAAACAATGCATAACGTAGTTGGTTGGCTAAGGTAGCCGACTTGCTGGCTAGCTACAAGTTGTTTAGTCACAACCGTGTTGAATTTCTAAATTCAAATACATATTGACTTGTTACATTTTTAGTGTCAAGTTTGACATCCATCTCATTTCCCATTGGCTTGGCTTGCGCTCCACCCGCATCGCTGCCCGCCGATGATACAGCAGATTTTAGTTTGAGACCTATCAATTTACCTGGCCGGATCGTTATCAAATATTGTTGTGTGCAATGGGTGTAGCATATATTTGATTAGCTACATTTGATATTGAATTGGCCTACCAACACATTCGTATTAAATTTTACAAGATGCATAGTCATCAAGGGCCCATGTAGTTCTGAAGTCACGTGTCGATGACTGTCTAGCATGCACAATTTCTGACCATGTTTCTGTTGTTTTAGGAATGCAGTCTTGGAAGCTGAAGTTACCAAATTAGGATGCAACGTACCATCTGCCCGGAAAACAGGCACCACAATCTGTGGGGTTGTTTTTAAGGTAAGGATAACTTTGTTTACATATTTATTTCACCTCTACCATAGTGATGAAGATAACACTACAAATGTACTGATGATAATACATGCTGCTGTGTTTTCCTGAAGTAGCCTAAATTCAGCGCTCTACAATTCCACCATTGCTTCCTTTATCCTGTATGTGGTTAAGTTTGATTTAATGTATAAAACTCCACATTTTGACTTGAGCTATCAAACATTGAGCAAGAAATGCATACAATATGCCTACAATCGCTCTTTAAAAATGAGATGTATACTTCTTGTTTGAACTAGTTTTTATTTATTTTTCCCTGTAGGATGGGATAGTTCTTGGTGCTGACACCAGGGCCACAGAGGGCATGATTGTGGCAGATAAGAATTGCTCCAAGATCCATTACATCTCCCCAAACATCTAGTAAGTGACCCCTTGTCCAATGTTAGTTTTCTGTTTTAATATTAGATTTAGGGCTGGGTGATATGGCTAAAATATAGTATATGGTATTTTTCACATAATTTATGGTATTTTACAGTTATGTTTTTGATTAATACTAGTTCTAAATGTGGTTTGAGTATCCTGAGGCTGCATTCATTGTAGCTGGGGGTTTTAACAAGGCTAATCTGAAAACAAGACTCCCTAAATTGTATCAGCATATCGATTGCGCAACCAGGGCTGGTAAAACCCTGGATCATTGTTATTCTAACTTCCGCGACGCATATAAGGCCCTCCCCTGTCTTCCTTTCGGAAAAGCTGACCACGACTCCATTTTGATGCTCCCAGCCTACAGACAGAAACTAAAACAAGAAGCTCCCGCGCTCCGGTCTGTTCAACCCCGGGTCGACCATTCTGATTCCACGCTTCAAGACTGCTTCGATCACGTGGATTGGGATATGTTCCGCATTGCGTCCAACAACAACATTGACGAATACGCTGATTCGGTGAGCGAGTTCATTAGGAGGTGCATTGACGATGTCATACCCATAGCAACGATTAAAACATTCCCAAACCAGAAACCGTGGATTGATGGCAGCATTCACGTGAAACTCAAAGCGCAAACCACTGCTTTTAACCAAGGCAAGGTGACCGGAAACATGACTGAATACAAACAGTGTAACTATTCCCTCCAAGGCAATCAAACAAGCTATGTGTCCGTATAGAGACAAAGTAGAGTCACAATTCAACAGCTCAGACACAAGAGCTATGTGGTAGGGTCTACAGTCAATCACGGATTACAAAAAGAAAACCAGCCCCGTCGCGAACCAGGATGTCTTGCTCCCAGACAGAAATCACTTTTTTGCCCGCTTTGAGGACAATACAGTGCCACTGACAGGGCCCGCAACCAAAACCTGCGGACTCTCCTTCGTTGCAGCCGCCGTGAGTAAAACATTTAAACGTGTTAACCCTCGCAAGGCTGCATCCCCAGCCGCGTCCTCGGAGCATGCGCAGACCAGCTAGCTGGTGTGTTTACGGACATATTCAATCAATCCTTATCCCAGAGGAATACCTATGTGAGAATGCTGTTCATCGATTACAGCTCAGCATTTAACACCATAGTACCCTCCAAACACTTCATTAAGCTCGAGACCCTGGGTCTCGACCCTGCCCTGTGCAACTGGGTAATGGACTTCCTGACGGGCCGTCCCCAGGTGGTGAGGGTAGGTAACAACCTCTCCACCCCGCTGATCCTCAACACTGGGGCCCCACAAGGGTGTGTTCTGAGCCCTCTCCTGTACTCCCTGTTCACCCATGACTGAGTGGCCATGCACGCCTCCAACTCATTCATCAAGTTTGCAGACGACACTACAGTGGTATGCTTGATTACCAACAACGACGAGACGGCCTACAGGGAGGAGGCGAGGGCCCTCGGAGTGTGGTGTCAGGAACATAACCTCACACTCAACGTCAACAAATGAAAGGAAATGATCGTGGACTCCAGGAAACAGCAGAGGGAGCACTCCCCCCTATCCACATCGACGGGACAGTAGTGGAGAGGGTAGTAGGTTTTAAGTTCCTCGGTGTACACATCACTGACAAACTGAATTGGCCCACCCACACAGACAGTCGTGAAGAAGGCACAGCAGCGTCTCTTCAACCTCAGGAGGCTGAAGAAATTCGGCTTGTCACCAAACTGCTACAGATGCACAATCGAGAGCATCCTGGTACGGCAACTCTCCAGAGGGTAGTGAAGTCTGCACAACGCTTCATCGGGGGCAAACTACCTGCCCTCCAGGACACCTACGCCACCAGATGTCACAGGAAGGCCATAAAGATCATCAAGGACATCAACCACCCGAACCACTGCCTGTTCACCCCGCTATCATCCAGAAGGCGAGGTCAGTACAGGTGCATCAAAGCAGGGACCAAGAGACTGAAAAACAGCTTCTATCTCAAGGCCATCAGGCTGTTAAACAGCCACCACTAACATTGAGTGGCTGCTGCCAACATACTGACTCAACTCCAGCCACTTTAATTATGGAAATTGATGAAAATTGATGTAAAAATGTATCACTAGCTACTTTAAACAATGCCACTTAATATAATGTTTACATACCCTACATTACTCATCTCATATGTATATACTGTACTCGATACCATCTACTGCATCTTGCCTATGACGTTCTGTACCATCACTCATTCATATCTTTATGTACATATTCTTTATCCCTTTACACTTGTGTGTGTGTATAAGGTAGTAGTTTTGGAATTGTTAGATTACTCGTTGGTTATTACTGAATTGTCTGAACTAGAACCACAAGCATTTCGCTACACTCGCATTAACATCTGTTAACCATGTGTATGTGACAAATAAAATTTGATTGATTTGAGTAGTTCATAAAGCACATTTAGACCCCAGGGTGGCAACAGATCAATTACAAGTTATTTCAATGGGGGTTTCTCCATTCTGGTAGTTTTATACTGTTTCAATCCACCTCCAAACAAAATTGTCTGCATTTTCATCACTTTCTGCACTTTTTAAATTATAATTTCCACACTGCTACACAGGGCTGCATTATATGTACAAACATCTAGGCCTAGTTAACTGTTGGAATCATGGAAATAAAATAATTATTCTAATTCTATAGTTGGAATATTGTGGGCAGCACCTTGAATAAATTGTTTGACAACAAATGGATCCAGTAAGCCAGGGAGGAATTATTGACAGGGTAGGAACCAAAGTGTTGGTCAGTGTTTCCAGGTGGCCCTATTACATGTTTTCTTACCTCATGTAGCTAGCTAGCTAACATACTCATACTTCGCCTATTCCTCTGATAAGCATATTTGTGCAACAGTATCTTATCTAGCCCTACCCCAGCACTGGTACCAGGCTGTTATTAGCTAGCCTCTTGCTCCTACCTGGCACGCAGGCGTCCCATCTAGAGATCTGGAAATGCAAATGCGCTACGCTAAATGCTAATAGTATTAGTTAAAACTCAAACGTTCATTAAAATACACATGCAGGGTATTGAATTAAAGCTACACTCGTTGTGAATCCAGGCAACAAGTCAGATTTTTTAAATGCTTTTCGGCGAAAGCATGAGAAGCTATTATCTGATAGCATGTAACACCCCAAAAGACCCGCAGGGGACGTAAACAAAATAATTAGCATAGTCTGCGCTACACAAACCGCACAATAAAATATAAAACATTCATTACCTTTGATCATCTTCTTTGTTGGCACTCCTAGATGTCCCATAATCACTATTGGGTCTTTTTTTAAATTAAATCGGTCCATATATAGCCTAGATATCGATCTATGAAGACTGTGTGATAAACGAAAAAAATAGCGTTTCATAACGTAACGTCATTTTTTAATTAAAAAAGTCGACGATAAACTTTCACAAAACACTTCGAAATACTTTTGTAATGCAACTTTAGGTATCATCAGGAGGCGATGTAAATTCTATAGGTGTCCGTCTGGAAAAAATGTCAGGAGAAATCTCAACCAAAATATCCGGTCAGAGACCGGAGGGAATCGGTTCCCTTGATTCGGTTTGACCAAGAATCAAAGCCGAAGCAAATGACAAGACTCTAGACATCGTGTGGAAACTGTAGGTACTGCAACCTCGGCCTCATTTAATTCGGTTCACCTTTAACAATTCCTGGATGTGGCGCATGGATATTTATTTCCATTTTCAGTGATCAGATTTTCCTGCACTTTTTGATGAAACGCACGTTCTGTTATAGTCACAGCAGTGATTTAACCAGTTTTATAAACGTCTGAGTGTTTTCTATCCACACATACTAATCATATGCATATACTATATTCCTGGCATGAGCAGCAGGGCGCTGAAATGTTGCGTGATTTTTAACGGAATATTCGAAAAAGTAGGGGGTAGGAGTAACAGGCTAGCAAGGTTTGCTCTGACTCTTAGTAATTTTATCAAGCTAGCTAGCCAGCTAACTAGCGATAAGCATTAGTTGCTAACACAATTTATTTTGGCAGCAACTTGCTATGGAAAGACAAACTAGCAGACAGTGGAAAGCTGCATGTCACCAACATCTTGTTGCGTCCATCTGATCATGCAGAGAAAGTGCAAGAAAGTGCTCTTGATTCTGATCGAGCAAATGCTCTCTCCTTGAGTGACGGGCCGGGCTTGGTGTGGTAAGCGGCATGCAGCAAGAGGAGATGGAGAAAGATGACTCCAGTAACAAACGGGAGTAAACTGTAAATTACACGCGCCTGAGATGCGTATCACATTTAACAAGCCAAACAATAAAATACTGTTATAGAAGGTAAAGTAAAAACCCAAACCAGTCTGTTCATCAATACCGGTGTATATAGTCAATTATAAGCTGCTCTAATTGTTGGGAAACTGTTTATAATAGAAATTAGGCACCTCGGGGGTTTGTGATATATGACCAGTATACCATGGCTAAGGGCCGTGTCTAGGCACTCCGCGGTGCGTCGTGTTTAAGAAGACTGTAGCTGTGTTATATTGGTCATATATCACAAACCTCCAAGGTGCCTTATTTCTAAACTGTTTACCAACAATTAGAGCAGCAGGGTAGCCTAGTGGTAAGAGCGTTGGACTAGTAACCGGAAGGTTGCAAGTTCAAAACCCCCGAGCTGACAAGGTACAAATCTGTCGTTCTGCCCCTGAACAAGCAGTTAACCCACTGTTCCTAGGCCGTCATTGAAAATAAGAATTTGTTCTTAACTGACTTGCCTAGTTAAATCACGGTGAAATAAATATTGGCCATATACCATACCCCCTCGTGCCTTATTGCTTAAATAAGGTATACCGCCAGCCCTAGGGTGAATGACCTAACATTGTTGTGGTGTACTTTCTGTGTAACAGGAGGTAACGGGAATGACATGTCTATTGTTTATCTCGGTGCTTCAGTGAACACTGGTTGGAACATGTCCTGCCATTTTAGACTTTAGTATACATCAGAGGCATCATATTCAAGTGTGGTTTCATAAATGCACGTCAACTCCATAATCCTGACCTCCATTTCATCCAGTTGCTGTGGAGCGGGTACGGCAGCAGACACTGAGATGACCACCCAGATCATCTCCTCTAACCTGGAGCTGCACTCCCTCTCTACGAGCCGGCTGCCCCGCGTGGCCACTGCCAACCGCATGCTCAAGCAGATGCTCTTTAGGTATGCCACCTATCTAGCCCCCCCAGTGTCTGTGGACTTTTGCTCCTCCCTAGTACTTGATTGATGAATTAAAGTTACTGATTAGTAAGGGACCCCCCTCACCTGCTGGTCTAGATCTTAATTGAAAGGGGGGGGGGAAGCAGCAGACATTTGGCCCTCCATGGAATTAGTTTGACAGCCCTGATGTAGAGTAATGCTGGGTGTCTATGTTGTGAAAAGTAGTCAATAGAAGAGAAGGAATAGTTTGTTGCGTTCTCAGATACCAGGGTCACATTGGTGCTGCCCTGGTGCTGGGTGGAGTGGACTGCAACGGGCCCCATCTCTACAGCATCTACCCCCACGGCTCCACTGACAAGCTTCCTTACGTCACTATGGGTGAGTTTACCAGTTAACTACTTCCCTTTGTTTGTCGTTAATACTGCCATGCTCCACTAGAGGCTGCTGCTGTTTGCATTCAACTTTTTCTGAAGCTGTTATTCAGTTAAACCACATTACAATCTACAGATGTGCTCAATCCTGTCAGATGAGTGTATTGTCAAGTCACTTCAGAGAAAAAATGTGAATTTGGTAGGCCAGGCAGATTTGTCGAAACCACCACAAGCACAAACAAATCAAATCAAATTTATTTATATAGCCCTTCGTACATCAGCTGATATCTCAAAGTGCTGTACAGAAACCCAGCCTAAAACCCCAAACAGCAAACAATGCAGGTGTAAAAGCACGGTGGCTAGGAAAAACTCCCTAGAAAGGCCAAAACCTAGGAAGAAACCTAGAGAGGAACCGGGCTATGTGGGGTGGCCAGTCCTCTTCTGGCTGTGCCGGGTAGAGATTATAACAGAACATAACCAAGATGTTCAAATGTTCATAAATGACCAGCATGGTCAAATAATAAGGCAGAACAGTTGAAACTGGAGCAGCAGCACAGTCAGGTGGACTGGGGACAGCAAGGAGCCATCATGTCAGGTAGTCCTGGGGCACGGTCCTAGGGCTCAGGTCAGTTGAAACTGGAGCAGGAGCATGGCCAGGTGGACTGGGGACAGCAAGGAGTCCTCATGTCAGGTAGTCCTGGGACATGGTCCTAGGGCCCAGGCCAGTTGAAACTGGAGCAGCAGCATGGCCAGGTGGACTGGGGACAGCAAGGAGTCATCATGTCAGGTAGTCCTGGGGCATGGTCCTAGGGCTCAGGTCCTCCGAGAGAGAGAAAGAAAGGAGAGAATTAGAGAACGCACACTTAGATTCACACAGGACACCGAATAGGACAGGAGAAGTACTCCAGATAAACAAACTGACCCTAGCCCCCCGACACAAACTACTGCAGCATAAATACTGGAGGCTGAGACAGGAGGGGTCAGGAGACACTGTGGCCCCATCCGAGGACACCCCCGGACAGGGCCAAACAGGAAGGATATAACCCCACCCACTTTGCCAAAGCACAGCCCCCACACCACTAGAGGGAAATCTTCAACCACCAACTTACCATCCTGAGACAAGGCCGAGTATAGCCCACAAAGATCTCCGACACGGTACAACCCGGGGGGGGGGCACATTTCATAACACCTTCAGGGAGGTAACCTTTGAGAGCAACAATTAACACTTGAAGCGGCCTAAACAATTAAAATTCTTGGGGCGGTTGTCTTACCCAGAAAACATAATGAATACGAGGTTTAGCTGAGCTTTGGAGTAAAGATGCCGCCCACAGCAGAATTGAATAAGCATCAATATTTAATATAATATATGCCATTTAGCAGACGCTTTTATCCAAAGCGACTTACAGTCATGTGTGCATACATTCTACGTATGGGTGGTCCCGGGAATCGAACCCACTACCCTGGCGTTACAAGCGCCATGCTCTACCAACTGAGCTACAACCGGACGTGGGGATAGGGTTGGGGCACCAGGTGTTTGGTGAAGGGGGGGAGGGGATGTCCTCATATACCTGCAATGGAATGAGGGGTACCCGTGGGAACTGACCAGGGTCCTTAATTTCAACCCACACAGCTGTTCTTAAAAATGACCTCTGTATGTATTTTGCAGAATGGCTCCTCTTGTCGACTTTTCCCATTCTCATTCAACTGAAAGAGGTAAAGCTGAATGGAGCCAGAAAAGCTGGACCAGGGTAGACTGACGTGAGTAGGAAGTTTGTAGGTGTGCATTGATGGGATCCCTGCTTGGTCTTGCGATAGAAATGAGGTCTGTGCTCGTGGCGGTTTCGACAATTATTCTGGTGCTACCAAATGTCATTTTTGGTGAGTTTGGCCATTTTTAATAATTTTTTTTTAAACCTTTATTTAACCAGGCAAGTCAGTGAAGAACAAATTCTTATTTTCAATGACGGCCTAGGAACAGTGGGTTAACTGCCTGTTCAGGGGCAGAACCTTGTCAGCTCGGGGGTTTGAACTTGCAACCTTCCGGTTCTTAGTCCAACTCTCTAACCACTAGGCTACCCTGCCGCCCCGCCTCGTTCACAAGCGAATGTGAACGAGAGACTTTGCAAATGAAGAGTACTGGCTCTGGAGCAGCATGTGTTCACACTATTTGCCCTGGTGAGTCCACACAATGGGCCTGTCTGCTCTGTTCGGAGATGGGGGAGGAGGCTGAGAATGGAGAAGAGAAAAAACGCAAGGAAATCAAAAGGTGGCAGCTGTACAGAACTCATCCAAAAGGCTTTGACTTCTCAAACACGGCAGAAAGCCAACACAATATGATGCCCCGTCACCTTATTAATTCAGCCATTTACTTAGTTAACGTGACCCCCTGAGTTTACCTTGGTAGTTAGTGCAGAATTCTTAAATTTACATGCAGGGAAAAAAGATAAAACGCATATGAGAAACACTGCAAGTCAGTTTGTAAAAACGTTGCCCTGCTAAAGCTGTGCCGGTCAACTTTTTAAGTGCTGGTATTGTGAAGTGGGAAAGTCTAGGTGCAACAACTGCTCAGCCTTGAAGTGGTAGGCCACCCAAGCTCATAGAAGCGGACTGCCGAGTACTGAAGTGTGCAGCACTTACAAATCCTCTGTCCTCTGTTGCAACACTCACTACTGAGTTCCAAACTGCCTCTGGAAGCAACATCAGCACAAGAACTCTTATTCTGGAGCTTAATGAAATGTGTTACTATGGCTGAGCAGCCGCACCCAAGCCTGAGATCACCATGCTCGATACCAAGCATCAGCTGGAGTGGTATAAAGCTCGTCGCCATTGGACGAGAATGGAAACACGTTCTCTGGAGTGATGAATCACGCTTCACCATCTTGGAGTCCGACGGACGAATCTGGGTTTGGCAGATGCCAGGAGAACACTACCTACCTGAATGCGAAGTACCAAAGTTTTGTGTGGGAGGAATAACAGTCTGAGGCTGTTTTTCATATTTTGGGATAGACCCCTTAGTTCCAGTGAAGGAAATCTTAACACTACAGCATACAATGACATTCTAGACGATTCTGTGATTCCAACTTTGTGGCAACAATTTGGGGAAGGCCCTTTCCTGTTTCAGCATGATAATGCCCCCATGCACAAAGCGAGGTCCATACAGACAGGGTTTGTAGAGATCGGTGTGGAAGAACTTACCTGGCCTTCACAGAGCCCTGACCTCAACCCCATCAGACACCTTTGGGATGAATTGGAACGGCGACTGCAAGCTAGGCCTAATCGCCCAACGTCAGTGCCCGACCTCACTAATGCTCTTGTGGAAGCAAGTCCCTGCAGCAATGTTCCAACATCTAGTGGAAAGCTTTCCCAGAACAGTGGAGGCTGTTGCAGCAGCAAAGGGAAGACCAATTCCATATTAATGCCCATGATAGAACGAACGGGCATTCTATCAACGCTCTGACTGATGTGTACCAACTTTTCTCTGGCATATTTCTCGGTGTAGCCAGCCTATTTGTATTTTTTTCCCTCTAAAATGCAAGATTAACTTTTAAGAAATGCATTGGGAAGTGTAACTGGCTACTTTCTATTATAAACTGAAATATGATGGTCATGCATAGTTTTTGTGGAAAATACTTTGCTTTTTCATTAAGCTCATTTAGCTTATGTGGCTGCCAGCCAAATAGCATTGCACTTCTGTTGTCATCTGATAAATGAAGCTATTTGCTGCCTAATGTGTGGTACTAATGTATTTTCGGTGAGGGAAACCAGTTGCACATCCCTGATCACCTGAAACAAAAAAAAGCAACACTTTCAATATAAAACGTGACCCCTGTCAATACACAGCTGGACTCTCCTGCTCCCACTTTCTCCGGTTGTGCTATTTACAAACACGTGACTGGCTCAACTGTTCTGGGGAACTACGGTCAGCTTCATAATGTAAACTAATGTGGCAGGTGAAATGAAGAACGCAATCTGCTTTATCTCCTAATATATTGCACAAGTTAACTGCAGATATTTACTTAAAAGTAGCTACAAATATTTAAATGTATAAAAAAACGTCAAAGAAATAGGTTTGACTTTATTGAAAAACCATGTCTATTTATACACAGTATATACTGCCCAAGCCTACTGCAAATAGCTTTTTCTTTACTCGTTTGGGAGAATGTTGCTTCATTCTACGAACTGGTGCTTCTTCGTTTGTGGTGATTTTTAAACTAGTGTATCTCCTTCATATTCGACTCTGGTATTTCTCTACTGAGCTACGTGGAAGCGGAGGGAATTTGGCTGAATATTCAGCCACATGAATAATAGAAGCCTGTTTTAAATCCAGTCACTAATAAAAGGAGGCATGTGAGGATTGGGAGAAAGGAAGAGGTTACACACACACACTTCCTGCCTCTCTCCGAGAATCGCTTTCCCCGGCATTTACTCAGGAGGCGTGAGGCCGTCACTTGAAAGGCTGTTGTGCTGACAAAGAACCTATGGGGGTTCTTTCACTACACCTTTCCAGCCAACGCTGCAAGATTGTCTGCTTTCTCAGACTTTCCATGAAAATGTAAGAAACTGGGGGGGACTAGCTACATATGAAAGTCTCCTTTTTTCTCCCACTCCTTATTGTTATTTTACCATTTGTTTTTTAAATTTAATCAATAGCTTTAAAAAAAGTGTTTTATTTTGTCCCTTCCTACTCTATATACAATAAATATCAACCTCTTATCCCTCTGTTTTTCACCCTCATTTATACCAACCCACTCCCCTTCTCCACCTTCTCTCACTCTACTATATTTTTGTCTCGTTCCCACTCTACGGCCCGGCTCATTCATATTCATGTATCAGTATGTTGCATGTCAGCGAGCCGAGGCCTCATATTAGGGAGTCCCACCAGGAGCTCATGTCTGCCCCTTCTGGAGAGTGAAACATGCATGAGAAATGATCAATGGCCTCCTCACATTCCCCCCCGGCACCAATGTCAATTGAATATCGTGCATGTAGTGGAAGTCTCACCATACCATTTTAGAGCCCAGTGACTGATGAGCCAGGGTAACCAGTAGAACCCGGTGACTGACTGATGAGCTAGGGTAACCAGTAGAGCCCGGTGACTGACTGATGAGCCAGGGTAACCAGTAGAGCCCGGTGACTGACTGATGAGCCCGGGTAACCAGTAGAACCCGGTGACTGACTGATGAGCCAGGGTAACCAGTAGAGCCCGGTGACTGACTGATGAGCTAGGGTAACCAGTAGAGCCCAGTGACTGATGAGCTAGGGTAACCAGTAGAACCCGGTGACTGACTGAGCTAGGGTAACCAGTAGAGCCCGGTGACTGATGAGCCAGGGTAACCAGTAGAGCCCGGTGACTGACTGATGAGCCCGGGTAACCAGTAGAGCCCGGTGACTGACTGATGAGCTAGGGTAACCAGTAGAGCCCAGTGACTGATGAGCTAGGGTAACCAGTAGAACCCGGTCACTGACTGATGAGCCAGGGTAACCAGTAGAGCCCGGTGACTGACTGAGCCCGGGTAACCAGTAGAGCCCGGTGACTGACTGAGCTAGGGTAACCAGTAGAGCCCAGTGACTGACTGATGAGCTAGGGTAACCAGTAGAGCCCAGTGACTGATGAGCTAGGGTAACCAGTAGAACCCGGTCACTGACTGATGAGCCAGGGTAACCAGTAGAGCCCGGTGACTGACTGAGCCCGGGTAACCAGTAGAGCCCGGTGACTGACTGATGAGCTAGGGTAACCAGTAGAGCCCAGTGACTGACTGATGAGCTAGGGTAACCAGTAGAGCCCGGTGACTGACTGATGAGCCCGGGTAACCAGTAGAGCCCGGTGACTGACTAACTGAGCTAGGGTAACCAGTAGAGCCCAGTGACTGATGAGCTAGGGTAACCAGTAGAACCCGGTGACTGACTGATGAGCCAGGGTAACCAGCAGAGAGCCCGGTGACTGACTGATGAGCCCGGGTAACTGAGGCATGTTCAGTAGGCACGAAGTGGAAGGAAACTCTGAACCGGAGTGTTACAGGGAGGTGCCATCGGCACTTGTCCAATAAGAAACTAATTAGTGTTTCCTGTTGCAAACCGGTGTGCCATAGCAAACTCAACAGGATAGCTAGAGACCAGAATGCCTGTGTGAGGTTACTATGGCTCACATTTAAAAAACTTGAATGTTGTGTAGACTTTAGATAAACATTGGGTGAGGCTTTGGCCCAACAGCCATGCTTTCACACATTTTGTTCTGTTTTTAAGTCAACCTATTAACCTCTATCGTTCAACCTATTACCTCCATCGAACCATTTTTACTCTCCTCTTCACCTTCTACTGTACTGGCAAATCACAATGTAACTCAGCCAGTGCAACTTCTTAATGACTCCCCTGGCAACCTGGCTATAAAACACCAGACAGCGGCCGCACACGGAGAGGAAGATGGCATGATGGATGCTGTGGGGTTAAGGAGAGAGGGGAGAAGGTATGGTAGAAAATGACTCTTCTGTTGTAAAAGAGACACAGCTGTAGAGAAGTCCTAATGGCCAGTCTCCACCAAAACAAAGGGATTCTTCAACTTCCTGCTTCTTGCTTTTGTCACAGCTAAGCATTTTCTTTAGCGAGCTAATTGCCCGCCACATCTGAGGCGCTTTAGAAAATGGACTCCAGGCGCGTCGTTACATAGTGTTTCTTTAAGAAGTGGGCGTTGGAAATGAACAGTCAGCTGAAACCTGAACCAGACATTCAGTCATGGTTACCAGGAGGGACCTTTTGTAAGCATTTTTGAAAGTGGTGTTTTCAAACTTTGTATGGTCCTCAACATTTTACTTTCCACTGCGACTGTCGTAAACCATTCGGCCTATGTCTTAGTAAGTTGACCCGTAGTCTTGTCTTGGTCACTGGTATAAAAATAAAATAAATATTTGATGGTTTAATTCTGGTCACTCCAACAGTCATTAACCATGCAGTTTTTGTGTTTCTCTGTTCTCTCATAGGTTCTGGCTCTCTGGCTGCCATGGCTGTGTTTGAGGACCGCTATAAGCAAGACATGGAGGTGAGTTGGACCTGGCCCATCAGCCATTTTGTACATCTACGCATCATCTTCATATATCAAAATGGAGGAATACATGGCCATGCACATATTTTAAACCACAATAGTCTAAACAAACCTGCAATTTGAAACAAGTCGACTATGCTTACGACAGCAGAGAATATACACCTGCTTTACCTCATTGTGAAGCTCCTCTGGATTTGGCGAAGCCCTGGGTCAACGCAATGGATAGTCATGTTATGAGCATGTTATATATATCTAAGCCACATTGTCCTGTTGGACTCCAGCATTTAACTCTCCCTCCAAGATGGTACAGTTTGGCTGTATGGCTTGGTCACGGCAAGGCCCTGGGTGTTAGTGGTTTGGAGATGGGGCCACAGTTCTCCTCTCAGTGGACTCCCGTTAAACTGATCAACACACACACACACACAAATAATCATGCTACATACACAGTGTTGTGATGGTCATGGAATTTTGGGTGACAGTTGTTTATGTGACATGTTCACCCTAGTTATGAGGGTTATTTTCATGACTATACAATTACCGTGCCAGCCCTACATAGTGTCACGCCAACACATCTCTACACACAATATATTTTATCCTACCTCCCACACTGGTGTCTATATAAATCCTGGCTCTATTTCTGCCTCTCCATTGCCATTTTCACCCAAAGATAAACTTTTTATACTCTTTTTTTTAAGTGTCATCAAAGGCTTTGCTGAACAAGGAAGCAGAAATATGCCACAGTCGTTTTTGCTATTCGCACATCTTCAGTTGGGTTGTAGGGGGAAGGAGGCGTGCGTGTGTGCGCAGTTATACAAGTTATCAGAATGCTATTGTATTTTATGGCAACCTGAGTAATGGAGACTGTCGTACATTCAGAACCTGGCTTCACGTGTGTGTGTGGCCGGAGAGAGCAGAGCAGCAGACATCCCGGGGGTCTCTACTCCCTCAACGGGTGTTAGCTAGCTACCTGTCCCAGGGCACAATTGGAGCCAGGATAATGGAGGGAACCAATAATAGAAAAACAGTAATTGGGGGTGAGAGGATAGGGAGGAGTGGAGTTGCCCCCCCCCTTGTTTTTCGTAACCTTTTGTCTCTGTCGTTCCATTGAAGTAGGGCTTTCAGGTGCATCAACCTGCAACGTTTCAATGGAGTGAACATGCTGGTAATCAACATCCATTTGAAGACTGCGGAAGGCTGCTGTGGTTGTTGCTCTTGGCACATACTGTAGCGAATTCCCCGGAGACGCCTGTCACAGAGCAACTTCTACTGAATTAAAGGCATTAACGGGGTTTTGTGCTAGTGTTTATATGGAGGCTTTTGTTGCAGTGTTCTTATTGAAGGGTTCAGGTGTTTCTCATTGAGGGTGGAGATTGGGGTCATAGACTGCCTATCATTGGGGCAGTGGTCATCCACAGTGCCTTGCGAAAGTATTCACCTCCCTTGGCATTTTTCCTGTTTTGTTGGCTTACAACCTGGAATTAAAATATATTTTTGGGTGGTTTATCATTTGAGTTACACAACTTTGAAGATGCTAATTATTTTTTGGGGTGAAACAAACATGAAATATGACAAAACCAAAAACAGAACTTGCATAACTATTCCCCCTCCAAGTCAATTCTTTGTAGAGCCACCTTCAGCTTCAAGTCTCTTGGGATATGTCTCTAAACTTGGCACATCTAGCCACTGGGATTTTTGCCCATTCTTCAAGGCAAAACTGCTCCAGCGCCTTCAAGTTGGATGGGTTCCTGCTGGTGTACAGCAATCTAAGTCATACCACAGATTTTCTCTGGAAGACTGAAACAGGTTTCCATCAAGAATTTCCCGGTATTTAGCGCCATCCATCATTCCTTCAAATCTGACCAGTTTCCCAGTCCCTGCCAATGGTGATAAACAGCATGATGCTGCCACCACCATGCTTCACTGTGGGGATGGTGTCCTCTGGGTGATGAGAGGTGTTGGGTTTGCGCCAGACATAGCGTTTTCCTTGATGGCCAAAAAGCTCAATTTTAGTCTCATCTGACCGGAGTACCACCTTCCATATGTTTGGGGAGTCTCTCACATGCCTGTTGGCGAACACCAAACGTGTTAGCTTATTTTTTTTCTTTTTTGGGCCACTGTTCCATAAAGCCCACCTCTGTGGAGTGTACGACTTAGTGGTCCTATGGACAGATACTCCAATCTCCGCTGTGGAGCTTTGCAGCTCCTCCAGGGTTATCTTTGGTCTCTTTGTTGCCTGTGATTAATGCCCTCTTTGCCTGGTCTGTGGGTTTTGGTGGGCGGCCCTCTCTTGGCAGGTTTGTTGTGGTGCCAAATTATTTACATTTTATAATAATGGATTTAATGGTGCTCCGTGGGATGTTCAAAGTTTCAGATATTTTTTAATAATCTAATCCCGATCTGTACTTCTCCACAACTTTGTCCCTGACCTGTTTGGAGAGCTCCTTGGTCTTCATGGTGTCCCTTGCTTAACCTCTCTGGGTTATGTGGGACGGTAGCATCCCACCTGGCCAAAAGCCAGGGAAAATGCAGGGTGCCAAATTAAAATAAATTACTATAGAAATCAAACTTTGATTAAATCACACATGCAAGATAGCAAATTAAAGCTACACTTGTTGTAAATCCAGTCAACATGTCAGATTTTAAAAAGGGCTTTTCGGCGAAAGTAAACAATGCTATTATCTGAGGATAGCACCTCCGTAAACAAAGAGAGAAAGCATATTTCAACCCTGCAGGCGTGACACAACGCAGAAATCAAAATATAATTCATGCCTTACCTTTGACGAGCTTCTTTTGTTGGCACTCCAATATGTCCCATAAATATCACAAATGGTCCTTTTTGTTCGATTAATTCCATCGATATACACTGCTCAAAAAAATAAAGGGAACACTAAAATAACACATCCTAGATCTGAATGAATGAAATATTCTTATTAAATACTTTTTTCTTTACATAATTGAATGTGCTGACAAAAAAATCACACAAATTATCAATGGAAATCAAATTTATCAACCCATGGAGGTCTGGAATAGTAGTGACACTCAAAATTTAAAGTGGAAAACCACACTACAGGCTGATCCAACTTTGTAATGTCCTTAAAACAAGTCAAAATGAGGCTCAGTGGTGTGTGTGGCCTCCACGTGTCTGTATGACCTCCCTACAATGCCTGGGCATGCTCCTGATGAGGTGGCGGATGGTCTCCTGAGGGATCTCCTCCCAGACCTGGTCTAAAGCATCCGCCAACTCTTGGACAGTCTGGTGGATGGAGCGAGACATGATGTCCCAGATGTGCTCAATTGGATTCAGGTCTGGGGAATGGGCAGGCCAGTCCATAGCATCAATGCCTTCCTATTGCGCAGGAACTGCTGACACACTCCAGCAACATGAGGTCTAGCATTGTCTTGCATTAGGAGGAACACAGGGCCAACAGCACCAGCATATGGTCTCACAAGGGGTTTGAGTATCTCATCTCGGTACCTAATGGCAGTCAAGCTACCTCTGGCGAGCACATGGAGGGCTGTGCGGCCGCCCCACACCATGACTGACCCACCACCAAACCGGTCATGCTGGAGAATGTTGCAGGCAGCAGAACGTTCTCCAGCAGAACGTTCTCCAGATTCTGTCCCGTCTGTCACGTGCTCAGTGGCGAATTTGCCAATCTTGGTGTTCTCTGGCAAATGCCAAACGTCCTGCACGGTGTTGGGCTGTAAGCCCCACCTGTGGACGTCGGGCCCTCATACCACCCTCATGGAGTCTGTTTCTGACCGTTTGAGCAGACACATGCACATTTTTAAATATTTTATTTCGCTTCACCAATTTGGATTATTTTGTGTATGTCCATTACATGAAATCTAAATAAAAATACATTTAAAATACAGGTTGTAATGCAACAAAACATAGGAAAAACGCCATGGGGGGTGAATACTTTTGCAAGGCACTGTAGTTGAGTGCATGTACATACATCAAGAAAAGTGCTCTGATGTAAAGGAGTACACTGGGCCCACATCTTCAACCCTTGTAGCAATCACACTCTTCATCTTCACATTTTTCCCCCTTGTCCTACTCCACCCTGCGTAGCAGGCTGGGGTTGAGGTGCTGTTCCTTCCTGTCACGGCCTGGTTCAGTTCTGTTCAAGCCGCCTCCTCTGGCCCCCCAGAGAGCAGTAGAGTACAGGCCCTGGGCCCAGTAAGATGGATGACCCATAGCCAGAGTGACACTCCACCAGTCTGTCTGATTTATGAAGTCCCCCTCTGCTCCTCTGTGGGACTGAGGAGGGTTTATGAGACTGCGTGAAAGTGTCAGTCTCTTCTAGGCCTATATACTTCCCCAGTGTTTTTATATATATATTTCTCTTTCTCCTGGAGAATAAACAGTATCCCTGCTTACCTATTCTCGACATGAGATGTCATGAACTGTGTTTTGTTGTAAATCTCTTTCTGAGCCTTGTGATCTTAAACGTGAGTGGTGTGTGATGTTACGGGCTAATCTGGGGACCTGCTCCAACAACATGTTTCTCCGTTAACTATTCTGTGCCAGAAGGGGCTCCGTTGTGTGTTTGGAGAAACACTGCCGTTGTCACCTAGTGTATTATTGACTTGTCGCTAAACCTGATTTTGATGATCAGTATAGAGCATCTGACTGACTTGCAGATATTTTTTTTATTCTGCTGTTTTCTTGACCCCCCTCCACCCCAGACCTCCTTTTCTATCCTCATTAGCAGCAAGTTGAAATGGCTCTAAACCAGAACAGACAGCTGGAACACGCCTTGTCATTTCCTCCCCTTGTCACTCAACCTCCACTTCCTGCATCTCCACACACAACACGACTTCTAGTTATTACAAATGGAATATGACAAGAAGTCGGGGGGTACCGGCTGCGTACCAATATGTAAAGGGGTGTCTGGTAAAGGGGTCTCCATGGGAAAGCGGTGTAGTAAACTGCTGCTTTTATTTGGCACGTGGCCCAATTAGAGATCAAGCCTGCCCCCCCCTCCCGTTCCCGGGAGTCGCCAATACCCTGAAGACGACAGATGTTGAACACTGTCTTCTGTGGCATATTTAATATGGTTATGAAATATTGAAATGGTGTGTGTTGGTGCCGTGGGGAGGCTGTATTATAATCTGGGGCAGGAGGCAGCAGTTATGTTGTTCACACACTGATTGCAGGGGAATACATGTGTCTCAAGTGTGCGTTTACACACTAAAGTGTGCATTTTTATTTCAATCGAGTCTTACTTGAGATGGGTCTCAAACTGGGCTTTTCAGTTTTACAGGTAGGATCTTTTGGATTGTCTCCTATACGGTACATAATTAACATGCTTGATTTGACTTAGCTAGATGGACTATTTAATATTCTTGTCAGGGTCCATGATATTTTAAGTCCAACCCAGAGCTGGCGGCCATGTTGAATGATGTCATGGGTATATGGCAATGTAGATATCAATGTTATTATAGTGAACTAAAACTAATAATGAAAAAACTATATAAAATAACAAACCAGTTTGAAAAACTGAAACTCTACAGATATTCTACGAGTTTGAGTGGTGAATCTAAAGCAACTGACTAGACGAAGTCGTGAAATTGGAGGTGCATCTGTGACAGCCAAAAGTCGGACACTAAGGCTCAGATCAGCATGGCAGTGTTGCATTGTTTATAAAATGTTTTCTTTTAGAATGTCAAAATAAGTATCTAACCCCATATCTCACATTCACAATCTCAAATGATAATGTACAGGGAGTCTACAAAACATTAGGAACGCCTGCTCTTTCCATGAGACTCCAGTGAAAGCTGTTATCCCTTATTGGTCACCTGTTAAATCCAATTCAATAATTGTAGATGAAGGGGAGGAGACCAGTTAAATAAGGATTTTTAACTCTTGAGATAAATATTTTGTCTTGCATGTTTCACTTAAGTGCCTTTGCCTTTGAACGGGGTATAGTAGTAGGTGCCAGGCGCACCGGTTTGTATCAAGAACTGCAACGCTGCTGTGTTTTTCACACTGAAATCTTTTCTCGTCTTCAGACCAATCAAAAGCAGGCAGTGCTTTGACCAATGGCAGAGAGGAAGGACGCAATTCATTTTCTCAGGTAGTTTTAGCAAGGTAAATCAATATTAACTTCATGCAAAACATTCAGAAATGTAGTTGGCTACATTCTTTCTATGGTAAACATCATATCTGACGGCCGTGCATCGTCTTTGCAAAAAATAACTTGCACTTTCATAGTAAGCGGATTTACTGTGTGGCTGCTAGCCAAATAGTGTTGCACTTCTGTTGTCGTCTAATGAAAACAATGCTATTTTTCTCTGCTAAATGTTTTTGCATAAATGTATTTTGTGATGAAAACTAGAGTTTTATGGCCCTGATCCACTTGAAGCCACAACAAAAAACTACGTTTTCAATATAAAACGCAGGTGAAATGATTTAAGACGCAGCTTTTTTTGATGGACTGCATTTTGAAAATGCAGATTTCTGAAAGCTGCCGTGTCCCCTGGTCTTTGTCTCTCCTGTATCATAAATCATATTTTAGGAACTAAGTTGTCTCTCAGCCCCACAGCAGCTGCCAGACTATGCTGAATAATTGATGAAACCGTGGACACACGGACGCTTTGTAGAAACATTAGCAGTCTCTTTCTCACCCACACAAGTACCACACACCCTGACTTTAGTGTGGTTCCACCAGCGACCATGGACTGAGGGTTTTGTGTTACTGAGTGGTGCTGTTTAAAAACACACCAGGTGTCTTCTGGTGTCCGTGTAATGAAGTCCCAGTAGGCCACCCAGCCCACTGCTGGTTAGAGAACCATGACCCAGCCCCTGCTAACCTTAGCACTGTGCTGGTGGTGTCACACACTGGGGATTAGGACAAACACACTGAGGATATTTCTTAAAATCTTGTGTGTGTTTGCGCAAGAGAATTAGACTGCTCAGGTTTCCACACAGCTACGGGTGTGTGCACCACTCATCTCTTCTCATCCAGTCAGATGTGTTCTGCGTTGTCTCTGTTGATATTACCTGAATAAAACGGTCTGTTCCATGATAGAACAAACTACTTTAAGCCCTCGGCTGTCTGCAAACCTAAACCAATCTCTTCCATGCTAGATGAGACACAAGCTGTGGGCAAAGTGTTGCCGGCGGCAGTTGAAGCTAGTGGATATTAGATGCATCCCTACCGGGAACGATTTTCCTGTTTAGGATGTCGGAATGGTAGGAAGACATTTTGGCATGTTGTTTAATTACCGTAGTCATTTCTCTCTGCAGGGTTAGACTTAAAACCAAGTTAGCCGTATTAAATCCCAGTGGGGTTAAAAACAACAATGAAATGAAGATATAGTGAACAACTGTGTAAATTTGAATTCTGTGAGTGGGATCGTAACCATTGTGTTCTTGTGGACAGATGGCACAATACACTAGTGGAGTTTGATACACGGTCACCAAGTAAAGGCTAAATATGCTTATTTAGCAGATGTCTTTAACCTTAGTACGTGACGGGGTACTCCATCCTGCAACATCAGCTACCTTAACATAGTCAAACCTGGTCTTAAAGGCCCCTGTAGCAGGGCTGAACTTTAACACTCAGACTACAGAGGAAAGGCCATGAGTCTGACACACCGCATTTTGTCTTTTTAATTTGATTTATTTTTCAATTCTTTGTCAGAATGTGTCTCAACTCTTCACACCCTCATTAAACGCCAAGGTGAATTATGAAGCGCTCTTCCTCCCAGATACTAGATGAAGAGCTCTGAGGTGGCGATGGCCTCCACTGTGGAGTCTGGTAGAGCTCACAGAGGGGGCAAGTCTCCTCCGTTAGCCATTGTGTTAAAACGCTCTGGCTGAGGAGGACCATTTATCTTGCGTGATGTGACAGATGCATTTATCACATGGCCTGGAGAGGATGGGGGGGACGCTTGAAAATTAGCATTTAGCTCTACAGTACTTCAGGAAGGCGCTACTGCTCTTAGCGATGATGGTCAATAGAGGGAGCCCTTGCTTTTCCCATGGTGTTTGTAGATGGGTGGGAATTCCTACTCACTACTTCTTGCTCAGCTTGAGTTGTCATCTTTCATAAGAAGCCACAGCTATAGCCTGATCCAGACACAACCATGTGACCTGTGCAGAAGGTTTATATGTAGGGCAGCTCTACCCCTCCATCCTGAGAAGTAGTGGAATAAGCATTGGATTAATTCACTCGGTACATGAAGAGATGATATTGATCATGTTTACAATAATGATTGTTGTTTTTCCTCTCCTCAGGAGGAAGATGCCAAGCGGCTGGTTCGGGATGCCATCGCGGCTGGCATCTTCAACGACCTTGGCTCCGGCAGCAATATTGACCTGTGTGTCATCACCAAGGGCAGGGTGGACTACCTGAGGCCTCACGACATGGCCAACAAGAAGGGTGTCCGGTAAGGCCACCTACCCACCAACAGTCCCCACAATCTCCCCTCAATAGTCCCCATATTTTGATAAATTATTTGTCCTCATGTCCCTTCACTTGTCACCTTAATGTGGTTTCCATGTCCCATCAGTGTTATTGGTCCCCACAGCAGTCTCATTAAGTCTGGAGAACAGTTGCTTGCTGACTGGATTGCCTCGTCAATACAAGCACAATAACAAATGGCACAAATTTGTTCATATTTTGAGTGCAAGAACCTTTGCATGGTTTGAGTATTATTCCTTCCCAAACCCTTATTCACCCATGATAGAGGATGTTTTCCCCTACAGCAGTGCATCGTTGTTAATCATTCAATTTCTGAATGAGTTCTAGTTATTTGTGTCCTTTTAAAATTTGTTAAGAATGTATTGTTGAGTTGCATTGTTGGTAATGAATCATCTGTAACGGCGAATGCCCCATCCCTTTGGCCTGTTCTGTTTGAAGATGTGTGTATGAGCATGAAGCCTTGCCCCACCAGTGAGTAATAAATACCTAGTTCTGTGTGGAGTGCTCTAGACTTTAACCATAGCATTTTGTCTCACCCACCTGAATACTCTTGTTTGACTACTAACCCACTTAACCCAGCAAGTTTGTGCTTCTCGTGACCTCTGCTGCTTGTTCAATTTCATAGAACTAAGTTGCACATTTGTTTTTTGTCATACTCCAAAAAGCACAGTGCTAGAGAGAAATGCATTCTCCAAAGTCACATGACTCATGGAAGCCATTTGTGTGTTTTACATTGTATTTTACATCCAAGAATTAGTAGCTCCCAGAGGCTCATCAGACCAGTTTATGCTGTATTGAATGCCTATATATATCTTTTTAAAATTAGAATCTAATTCCTTTATCTTTCCAATCAGCACCGGTAATTACAAGTACAAGCAAGGAACAACCGGAGTCCTGACGAAGTCCGTGATCAAATTGGATCTGGAGGTGGTTGAGGAGACGGTTCAGACTATGGATACCTCTTGAAGCCTCACCGGAACATTCTGATGTTTTCCCTGTTGTTACTTCCCAAATTCGCCTTTACTTCCTTCAGTGGAGATGGCATGTTTTTCCATGGTTTAAAATAAAGTTTGCGTTGAGTCTTCAATGTCTCCTAAGTGTTTTTTTTCTTCTAGCTGGCAGTTTGACAAACACATGAATTGTTATAATTATTGAAGTTTGAAGAGGGAACAATGGAGAACAAGTTGGTCTGTTTTAGGGAATTAATTTTTTATGTTTAAACGGGAAATATAAATGATCAGAATGTTTACTAGTATGCTGGTGAATTCATTGATCTCACTGCATGAACTACCATCTCGTTGCAGACGACGATGTGGGTCTGGTGGATGTCTCTTTGGTGAGTATCTCAAGATCACAGGTCAACCAATGTCAGTGCTGTTCCAGGATTGACAGATATCTGGGTGGTCCTGTGTAGCTCAGTTGGTAAAGCATGGCGCTTGTAACGCCAGGGTAGTGGGTTCGATCCCCGGGACCACCCATACGTAGAATGTATGCACACATGACTGTAAGTCGCTTTGGATAAAAGCGTCTGCTAAATGGCATATATATATATATATGTTTGCCAGCTGTCCAGTCACTATAAAGCACAATATTCCTTAATCCTTGTAAATTAAGTCGTCTTATCAAATTCCTTATTTTAAAAACTTAGATTGTAGGTTGTTATTCATTGATGGTTGTTAAATACAACTTGATGTCTTATAACACACTTCGTGTAAGAAAGGAATTGAAATTGGATCAAACGTAAGAGTATAAGAATTAATATTTTATAAACCTTTTATCTACTACAAAATGCAAAAAGGGAAACACTTGAACGTGATTCCACAAAATCATGTCAAATCCCCACAGGAAAGTACAATTATGAAATAAAACCATAGCCTACACACTACTTTTGAGTGAAAAATCATTACAAATAGTCGTTGAAAGCTCTAGATATTTTACAAGCACATAATAGAATTGCTAAAATGTAAGTACTGAGGTTTTTGCAGTCTTCTAAACTAGTAAACTTTGACTCACTTACCCTCTTTATCTAGCGTCTATCTGCCGCTTAGTACTGTCAAGGCAAAAACATTTTCTAAATGTTTCTACAGCACAATTGTAACTGTTCTTCTCGCTGTTTCTACATAATGTAAATCATTTCACAGTTCATCTCAAATTAAAATCCTTCTCTGAACGAAGTCATCAGTGGACAGTCAACTGCATTTATGATCTATACACGCAATTACAATATAGCATGGGTGTCAAGCAACAGCATAACACCCATCACCCAGGCAGTTTCCTGCAAATAACTGTTGTTGAAAAACCTAGTCTAAAGTTGTACAAAGCTTGGGCCATAAGCCTTGACAATGTTCTATATTATGCCATTTGAGGTCCTTGAAAAGGGAGACGTTATCAAGTCCTGAAGTCCATTTCAAACCAGTGTTGCTTGGTGGTTGTAGCAAGCGTCTCATGTTGCAGAACTCACGAGGTGTGACCTGGGAGGACCTAACGCTGACTCAAATGTTTTGCATGTATCTTATGGTTAATTATGAAACAAAGTCCACTTAATTGAATGCCTTAGGATTACAAACGACACTACACAAGAATGCAAAATACAGATCAGAGGTATTTAAAGCAACATTAAAAAAATAATTATTTCTAAACAATGTGTGTAAGGCAGAAAAATAAACAGCACTGAAAGAGATTTATATTTAGGCCTTCAATTCATACGGTTTACCTGAAAAAGTCAGGATCTATTTGGAATGCAACCCCTGCCTAGTCAAAAAAGGCCTGCCTAGCTGATGAGCGAACCCTCTGTGACATCATTGTGAGACAGAGCTCTCTCCTGTTAGCGAAGAGGCCAGACAAGATGCTGTCCGCTGGAATCACCGCAACAGTCTAAAAACAGAAATCCCCATGACCACTGAACGAAGTGACTCCCCAGGTCATTGAGGACAAAAACAACTGGACTTAAACCACGTTCACATAATGTCGGAAATTTGCGACTCGCTAACCTAGGAGGAAGAGTCGGATCCCGAATTTCCCCACTTGGGAGGAAGTTCTATACTTAACTCGGAGGTCCCGAGTTTCCGACGCAACGTGAACGCAGCATTAAGTCTTAAGTCCTCATTTGAAGATAAAAAGTCAGTCCAGTCTCGCCAGTCTCTCAATCGTTTCATCAGTTCCTCGAATTCTGAGACGTGAGCTAAACAACCTGGTCCTAGCCAGGCCGGTTGGCAGTGGGTCTGGTGGTCTGTGGTTCAGTCAGGATGGGGGTCCACACGGAGGTAAGTGGAGGGGGGGGCTTAGGTGCTGGAGGTCCACAGCTGCATCTGTTTGGCGATCTGCAGAACAAACACGATGTCAGGGCGCTGGCCCGGGTCGGGCTTGATGCACATGCTGACCAGGTCTCGCAACTGTGGATGACACAAGAAGCATTCAGTTTATTTATTGTACGAAACATAACAGCCCATTAAGAATATTCTAACACGAACATATGAGAAACGTCACAGACCGAAGAGGACTTTCAAAACTCCTACATAAGAAGTGTAATTGTTAAAGCTAAGTTCAATGCATTTCCACGTCCATGAACATACAATCCATTGGGAGAGTCTGCCCCCGCTGTCATTTAAAAGATCAGAACTTCCTAACCAAGGGACTCCAGAGCACAGAGAAAGTTCAACTGTAACTGAACCACATAGGGATGGATCAGATCTCTTTGACTGCTAACATTTCATCACAAGACATTTTGGCATTTTAAAACCATGTGCAGAAGCTTCGGCGAATTGGCGAACAATGACTTCTTTTGTCAGCTGCAGGAAGTGCCTAAAGCATGAGTAATGCCTACAGAAAGTTGTAGTTGGTCTGTGCCTTGTTGTTTCGTCAGTTTCGACAGAAAGAGGGCCTCTAATGCCAATCAAAGGCGATGGGGGTGTGGGGGGAGAAACACCTTAGTGACACAGCGTGTCCTGCGCCTGTCTTAAACCCCATTTCCAGAGCTCTGATTTGAGTGGCGACATGAGCTGTTGGAGTCCTGACCTTTAAATCGCCAAAGCAGCTAACACCGAGCTGTCACTTCGCTCAGCAAAAAACAAGACCGGGGAGAGGGAGCAAGACGAGAGAGAGAGATGGAGAGACATGGAAAAGGGGAGACAGGTGCAGCACTAGAAGAGAGGGGGAAAAAGGAAGGAAAATAGACAAGGGCTGCACTCAGAGAACAAGATGAGGAGAGAGAGAATGGGACAAAAGAGCGAGAGATGGAGCAGCAGAGAGACAGACATGCAGGCAGACAGATTGGGGCTACACCAGAGAATGAGAGAGAGAATGAGAAAGGGCGAGATGGAGAGGCATGGTGGTGAAGGGCAGAAAGTGCTAGGTGTGGAAGGCTAATCTGGTAGAGTGATGGTGTACAAGGCTTTGTCTGGCCTCATTTAAAGTGCTGTCAGTCTTGCTCCTCTTCTGTCATACTGTGCCAGTGGAGTAGTGCTGTAGCTAATCAGTCTCTGACACTGCTCTCTTAAACTGCCAATGACTGAAAAGAGTGGCTCAGACTGAGGCCCTTTTTCATTGTATTTTCAGCTGTTTGAAGTTGGTGTACAAAACCCAAAGTAAAAGATGCAAAAACGTAACTTAATACCGGGAAGCAAATAATTAGCGCGCATAGACCAGATCTACCACTTCTTAGACTTGCTTTTAATGAGAATGACATTGTGAAAATCAATTTAATGCAACTTCCAAATGAGTTCTTGGAGGTTCTACTCTGACCTGTTCTTACCTTCTCAGAGTAGTGGTCAGGTGGGAGTGGAGGGTAGTCACACTGCTCAATCTTTTGACACAGAGAGAGGAGGTTCATCTTGTCCCCATAGAATGGACTCTGCAACGCAGCCATCTGTTACAGAAAAAAATATTCTGGATTATAACAATGCCATTATAACAAAATCACACCAGTGGTTATTGGGTGGATGAGTACAAAAAAATGATATAAATATAGGATGAAGCAATATCCTGTACTGCACTTCCTGCCTGCAAGGAAGTGCACCTTCCTGAAAGTATTTATATTGTATGAATGTTGGGTTTGTCATTGCTCAGAAACACGGCTAATATATACAGGACATACTACTATATGTTTGGAAGGAGTGGTTGTATGGATTATGTAACCTGGGTGATAATATTCCATTCATGCTGTGTGCTTTAGAGTTCATACTCTTGTGATGACTCATTAGTTAGGATATTAATTCCATTGAAAAATGACAGGACACTGGACTGGTGCACAGCTTTTGCAGTAGCTAGGTGTTTACTCAAGCTAAACTCAAGCCATCATTATCACAAATTAGGCAGATTTAAAGAAGCCAACGGACCATATCTGACCATATGAGCTTCTCAGTTCATAAATCATGAAAGTAGAAATCAAAAGCATTTTATACCCTCTTTATGATTAAGCAAAAAGTCCCAAAGTGGTGTGGTATATGGCCAATATACCACGGCTAAGGGATGTTCTTAGGCACGACGCAATGCTGACACAGCCCTTAGCTGTGGTATATTGGCCATATACCACAAACCACCGAGGTGCCTTATTGCTATTATAAACTGGTTACCAAAATAATTAGAGCAGTAAAAATACATATTTTGTCATACCCGTGGTGTACGGTCTGTTATACAACGGGTGGGTCTATTCCTGATTGCTGATTGGTACCGCATTCCAGCCAGTGTCTATTCCACAAGTTATCACCGGCTAAATCTATGATGTTAAAATTCCTTTTTACTCTGTTCCATCTGACTGCGCAATCCGCTGGATCATCAGCCCTGCCAGGCAATTTATAATCTTGATCTCCACTATGAAAAGCATCTAGACATGATCTCACATTTATTTTAGACTATCATTAGGTTTTCAACAGCAGAGATTTATATGAACCTTGCTGTCTGTCTCTGACATTTGCAACATTGTTTTAATATTCAAATTCGATCTCCAGCAGTCCCATAGTAAATAATGTGTTGGGACAAGACAGACAGACAGTGTTTCTTAGCTAGTCGAAATCATGAATCAGCTGGCATAATGTTTATGGATATATACAACAAAAATTCTATTGAAAAAAGGTAAAATGAAACGCAGCTAATTTGCAGGCTTTCAAGCTTCTTTTTAAATTGAGTGTGTTACTGTAGCCTCAGTAACACATTCAACGTCAACAAAACTAAGGAGATGATTGTGGACTTCAGGAAACAGCAGAGGGAACACCCCCCTATCCACATCGATGGAACAGTAGTGGAGAGGGTAGCAAGTTTTAAGTTCCTCGGCATACACATCACAGACAAACTGAATTGGTCCACTCACACAGACAGCATCGTGAAGAAGGCGCAGCAGCGCCTCTTCAACCTCAGGAGGCTGAAGAAATTTGTCTTGTCACCAAAAGCACTCACAAACTTCTACAGATGCACAATCGAGAGCATCCTGGTGGGCTGTATCACCGCCTGGTACGGCAACTGCTCCGCCCACAACCGTAAGGCTCTCCAGAGGGTAGTGAGGTCTGCACAACGCATCACCGGGGGCAAACTACCTGCCCTCCAGGACACCTACACCACCCGATGTTACAGGAAGTCCATAAAGATCATCAAGGACAACAACCACCCGAGCCACTGCCTGTTCACCCCGCTATCATCCAGAAGGCGAGGTCAGTACAGGTGCATCAAAGCTGGGACCGAGAGACTGAAAAACAGCTTCTATCTCAAGGCCATCAGACTGTTAAACAGCCACCACTAACATTGAGTGGCTGCTGCCAACACACTGACACTGACTCAACTCCAGCCACTTTAATAATGGGAATTGATGGGAAATTATGTAAAATATATCACTAGCCACTTTAAACAATGCTACCTTATATAATGTTACATACCCTACATTATTCATCTCATATGCATACGTATATACTGTACTCTATATCATCTACTGCATCCTTATGTAATACATGTATCACGAGCCACTTTAACTATGCCACTTTGTTTACATACTCATCTCATATGGATATACTGCACTCAATACCATCTACTGTATCTTGCCTATGCCACTCTGTACCATCACTCATTCACATATCTTTATGTACATATTCTTTATCCCCTTACACTGTGTATAAGACAGTAGTTTTGGAATTGTTAGTTAGATTACTTGTTGGTTATTACTGCATTGTCGGAACTAGAAGCACAAGCATTTCGCTACACTCACATTAACATCTGCTAACCATGTGTATGTGACAAATAAAATTTGATTAGATTTTTTAGCTGTGTTGTTGGCTAGCTCCTCTGAACAACAGTGTCCTGATGAGTGAGCACATTTTCTATGCCAGGTGAAATCGTGCCTCATTAGCTCATTGTTATGATGTATTGAAATAAGTGTCACTAGAAAACAGCTTCAACAAATGTAACTACTTTGTTGTTATTCTGGCTGCACTGTTTGACGTGACGAAGTTAGCCGTAGTTGGCTAGCTAGCAGGCAAGGGATAAGAACGTTGGCAGCCAGTATGGCAATGGAACATTTTAGAACGAACAACTGGATCGTGTCCATAGATACAGAACAAAAAGACTGAACGACTGGGTCACATCCCATAGATACAGAACAAAAAGACTGAACGACTGGGTCACATCCCATAGATACAGAACAAAAAGACTGAACGACTGGGTCACATCCCATAGATACAGAACAAAAAGACGGAGTGACTGGGTCGCGTCCATAGATACAGAACAAAAAGACTGAACGACTGGGTCACATCCCATAGATACAGAACAAAAAGACGGAGTGACGGGGTCACGTCCATAGATACAGAACAAAAATACGGAGTGACTGGGTCGCGTCCATAGATACAGAACAAAAAGACTGAACGACTGGGTCACATCCCATAGATACAGAACAAAAAGACTGAACGACTGGGTCGCGTCCATAGATACAGAACAAAAAGACTGAACGACTGGGTCACATCCCATAGATACAGAACAAAAAGACGGAGTGACTGGGTCGCGTCCATAGATACAGAACAAAAAAACTGAACGACTGGGTTACATCCCATAGAAAAACAAAAAACGACTGGGTTACATCCATAGATACAGAACAAAAAGACGGAGTGACGGGGTCACGTCCATAGATACAGAACAAAAAGACGGAAAGACGGGGGTCACGTCCATAGATACAGAACAAAAAGACGGAGTGACTGGGTCGTGTCCATAGATACAGAACAAAAAGACGGAGTGACGGGGTCGCGTCCATAGATACAGAACAAAAAGACTGAACAACTGGGTCACATCCCATAGATACAAAACAAAGAGACTGAATGACTGGTTCGTGTCTCTAGCAACCCTAGATTTGTGTCGGGACTATGTCTTGTGGAAGGATGAAATAGTATGAATAAATTATTTTTTTTTTAGTTTATGAAAATATGTCAACCACTATTTGAATATGTTGGTAACCCGTGATAATAATAAAGTGATAATCCCTCGAAGCCGGTGTTTGGAGGATATATTGGCACTGTCAGCCAATTAGCATTCAGGGCTCGAACTACCCAGTGTATGATAAGAAATGTATTTCATCATCATTAATTTCATCATTACTTGTTATCTCTCAATCTCTCATTTCTTTCATTCTCATGCCTGGTCATGGTGAGATGGGCTGAGTGGACTTGCCTGATAGAGATGGTTATATTTTTAATAGGGAGGAATCCGATTGAAACCTTTGACCCTGAGCTGTGACCCATGCTCATTAGCATGATCAGTGGCCCAATCCCAAATAGACCTCTAAACCCTATGCACTTGTGAAGATGTGAGACGATATGATTGGTATAAGCAACATGGTGAAACTTCCACCTAGCTAGCCTATCACAGGGCAAGGGGAAATGCTCTCAAATCTCCACAAGTGCATGGGGCATGGGCCTTAGGGATTGATTTGGGATTGGGCCAGACAGAGGGTAAGCAAAGGGAGAGGATAGAGGACGCACACACACACACACAGGGAAGGAGGGGGAACTATACAGCACTGTTAAGGTACAATGCTTTCAGAAAGGATATTGCTACCCTCCTTGTCTTTCAGAAAGCATTCACATATTTATTCATATACAGTGGGGTGAACAAGTATTTGAAACACTGCCGATTTTGCAGGTTTTCCTACTTACAAAGCATGCAGAGGTCTGTAATTTTGATCATAGGTACACTTCAACTGTGAGAGACGTTAAAACAAAAATCCAGAAAATCACATTGTATGATTTTTAAGTAATTCATTTGCATTTTATTACATGACATAAGTATTTGATCACCTACCAACCAGCAAGAATTCCGGCTCTCACAGACCTGTTAGTTTTTCTTTAAGAAGCCCTCCTGTTCTCCACTCATTACCTGTATTAACTGCACCTGTTTGAACTCGTTACCTGTATAAAAGACACCTGTCTACACACTCAATCAAACAGACTCCAACCTCTCCACAATTTCCAAGACCAGAGAGCTGTGTAAGGACATCAGGGATAAAATTGTAGACCTGCACAAGGCTGGGATGGGCTACAGGACAGTAGGCAATCAGCTTGGTGAGAAGGCAACAACTGTTGGCACAATTATTAGAAAATGGAAGAAGTTCAAGATGACGGTCAATCACCCTCTGTCTGGGGCTCCATGCAAGATCTCACCCCGTGGGGAAACAATGATCATGAGGAAGGTGAGGGATCAGCCCAGAACTACACGGTAGGACCTGGTCAATGACCTGAAGAGAGCTGGGACCACAGTCTCAAAGAAAACCATTAGTAACACACTACGCCGTCATGGAATAAAATTATGCAGCGCACGCAAGGTCCCCCTGCTCAAGCCAGCGCATGTCCAGGCCCGTCTGAAGTTTGCCAATGACCATCTGGATGATCCAGAGGAGGAATGGGAGATGGTCATGTGGTCTGATGAGACAAAAATAGAGCTTTTTGGTCTAAACTCCACTCGCCGTATTTGGAGGAAGAAGAAGGATGAGTACAACCCCAAGAATACCATCCCAACCGTGAAGCATGGAGGTGGAAACATCATTCTTTAGGGATGCTTTTCTGCAAAGGGGACAGGACGACTGCACCGTATTGAGGGGAGGATGGATGGGGCCATGTATCGCGAGATCTTGGCCAACAACCTCCTTCCCTCAGTAAGAGCATTGAAGATGGGTCGTGGCTGGGTCTTCCAGCATGACAACGACCCGAAACACACAGCCAGGGCAACTAAGGAGTGGCTCCGTAAAAAAGCATCTCAAGGTCCTGGAGTCGCCTAGCCAGTCTCCAGACCTGAACCCAATAGAAAATCTTTGGAGGGAGCTGAAAGTCCGTATTTCCCAGCGACAGCCCCGAAACCTGAAGGATCTGGAGAAGATCTGTATGGAGGAGTGGGCCAAAATCCTTGCTGCAGTGTGTGCAAACCTGGTCAAGAACTACAGGAAACGTATGATCTCTGAAATTGCAAACATAGGTTTCTGTACCAAATATTAAGTTCTGCTTTTCTGATGTATCAAATACTTATGTCATGCAATAAAATGCAAATCAATTACTGAAAAATCATACAATGTGATTTTTCTGGATTTTTGTTTTAGTGAGTGGAAGAAAACTGTGAAAGAGATTTCTAATTGTGGTTATATTGGCTCCCACCTTCCGTGTATCTGAATATCAATCAGCCAGGTTCTTTGAAGATTATCATGGTGTCTGCATGAGATGTGATTATATATCTCTCTCTCTCTTCAGTACTTGCTTTGGAAAAACATCTGAGTCTAAATAGCTCTAGTCCAGTGGAATTGTAATTTCAGAATCCAGAACCAAAATCTTGCGTGCACTAGACAGCTACTCAATTAGAACATTTATGTTAACAGTCTGTCAAGTGAGACTCTTGGAATGAAAATCAAATCACTTTAACATTGACGTTCTCTCTCTGATTCCCATTTAAAACTCTGTGAAACTCCCTATCAATTTTCTTGATTTCAATATTATTTGTCCCATGGCACAGAAGAGCAAGAAAGAGAGAGACAAGGAAGGGAGAGACAGAGGGATATTTTATATGTAAGTATAAGCAGAGACCGGCAGAGAGAGAGAATAGTTGAGAATTACATTCCATGCAGTGACCTGGTGATGCTGCATGGAAGATGTGAGAGAGGCATACTGCTGGCAATTCAGCCTCCCTCACAACACAAACTGCTGGCCATTCAGCCTCCCTCACAACACAAACTGCTGGCCATTCAGCCTCCCTCGCAACACATACTGCTGGCCTTTCAGCTTCCCTCACAACACATACTGCTGACCATTCAGCTTCCCTCACAACACATACTGCTGACCATTCAGCTTCCCTCACAACATATACTGCTGGCCATTCAGCTTCCCTCACAACACATACTGCTGACCATTCAGCTTCCCTCACAACATATACTGCTAGCCATTCAGCCTCCCTCACAACACATACTGCTGACCATTCAGCTTCCCTCACAACACATACTGCTGACCATTCAGCTTCCCTCACAACACAGCACACAGCTCCTTAGGCCCAGCGAGCTCTAGCCTTCATCCCAAATGGCACCCTATTCCCTATGTAGTGCATTATTTATGACCAGGGCCCATAGGGCTCCAATAGGGCTCTGGTCAAAAGTAATGCACTATATAAGGAATATGGTGCCATTTGTGATGCAGTCCCTAGTCTTTATCAACAAAGAATGCCAAGTCCATGACTGACTGAAGAAGCATTGTTATTGACAGTTTAATAATGCTGACACAGTGTCAGCATTCAGAATAATGGAATTATGAGCTGTTTCATTTTGTGTGCGCACACACACACACACCACACGGTTACACACACATCCGTACAGCAAATAATTAGTGGGTAGGGAAACTATAAAAACTTCAACAACTGAAGTGGAGAGAAGTAAAAAACATTCTCACTTTTCTCCATACTACATTTGAATTTGTACTATAACTCAGTCGCTATACAACACTGAGGTGAGATACGATGTGTCTTGTCAGGTGCCCCATAAATGCCTAGGAAGAGCCCCAGACCAATATTCCTCCTCCACCAAACTTTACAGTTGGAGCTATGCATTTGCAAATCCCAGATTCGTCCGTCAGACTGCCAGATAGTGAAGCGTGATTTATCACTCCAGAGAACGTTTTTCCACTGCTCCAGAGTCCAATGGCGGCAAGCTTTACACCACTCCAGCAGACGCTTGGCATTGCGCATGGTGATCTTATACTTGTTTGCGGCTGCTCGGCCATAGAAACCCATTTCATGAAGCTCCCGACTAACAGTTCTTGTGCTGACGTTGCTTCCAGAGACAGTTTGGAACTCGGTAGTAAGTGTTGCAACCAAGGATTTTTACATGCTGAGCGATTCAGCACTTGGTGGTCCTGTTCTGTGAGCTTGTGTGGCCTACCACTTCGTGGCTAAGCCATTGTTGCTCCTAGACGTTTACACTTCACAATCACAGCACTTACAGTTGACTGGGGCAGCTCTAGCAGGGCAGACATTTGACAAACTGACTTGTTGGAAAGGTGGCATCCTATGATGGTGCCACGTTGAAAGTCACTGAGGACTTCAGTAAGGCCATTATACTGCCAATGTTTGTCTATGGAGATTGCATGGCTGTGTGCTCAATTTGATACAGCAGTTGAATCCACACATTTGAAGGGGTGTCTACATACTTTTGTATATATGGTGTATATTACTGTTTTATTTTTCATACATGTTTTCAAATGTTCGAATTTACTTTGGCAGAAGCTAATAGTGATACATAATAAATACAAAGTACAAATACTTAAGAGAATTTTGTGTGGGTCATTTACAAAAAATGACAAATCTATTTAAATCCCACCATGTAACACAACAAAAACAATACTTTCTGAAAGCACTGTAGTGTTTCCGCCATCGTTTCCTATGATCTAAAAGAGCTTCTGGACATCAAAACAGTGATCACTAACCTCAATTTGGATGGGAATTTATATTTCAATGAATCGGAAGTGAAAGACATACTGCTCATCTCGGACCAGTTCCAAATCCCTGACACTCAAAGGAGGAAGAGACAGCGTTATAGAGGCCGGCGTGCGGGATACCTGAAGGGACTACGTTGGCGAGTGGATAAACTGCCTCTACCATCCGTTCTATTGGCGAACATGCAATCCCTGGATAATAACCCGGACGAGCTCCATTCGAGACTATCCTATCAACGTGATCCGAAGAACTATAATATCCTATGCTTCATGAATCGTGGATGAACAAGGATATGGAAAATACAAATCTAGCTGGGTTTTCTGTGCATCAGCAGGACAGAACGGTGACGTCTAGTCAGGGGTCTGTCTCTGTTAACAGCTGGTGCGCAATCGCTAATATTAAGGATGTTTTCTATTTTTAAATGTAACTAGGAAAGTCAGTTAAGAACAAATTCTTATTTGCAATGATGGCCTACCCCAGCCAAACCGGGGGTATAATTTCCATTGAATTGTATTGGGAATAGTAATCAGTGTTTCAACTACAATTACTTAGGCCTCTCCATCTAGATGTGTTATTTCCAGCCAAGCAGGATTTAGTTTAATTGATAGTTTGAGTGTCCACAGTCCTACTGTGTTTCAGATGTGTACATGTTTCCTGGAGAGCTAGTGCGTATGCAGGCGTGTGATCTAGCCGAGCACTAACTCTCACCTGTTAAGCAGCAGGTAGCCTAGCGGTTATGGGCGTTGGACTATTAATCGAAAGATCGCTGGTTCAGACCCCTGAGCAGAATAGGTGAAACATCTGTTGACGTGCCCTTGAGCAAGGCACTTAACGCTAATTGCGCCTGTAAGTCGCTCGGGATAAGACTGTTTCCTAAATGACTCAAATGAAAAAGCAGTAAACCTACCTCATAGAGAAGGCATCCCAGGGACCAGATGTCTGACTTGAAGTTGTAGCCACCCTCGTGAATCCTCTCTGGAGACATGTAGTACGGTGTCCCCACTGAGACAAAAAGGTCTGGTTTTAGACAACTGCTTTTTAACAATAAATCGTACATTTGAAATTGAGACAAATACATGGGGCTTAAGCAATCATTAATACATAGCTTTACTGATGACTACCGCAACACTTTGCAATTCCAATTGACTTCCCAATGGGGAGTGGATGGTGACAATACAAAATAAACTTAAAAGGTTGAGTAAACATGAATTCTGTCCACAAATGTACCTACATTTATTTTATATGTCAATCTTTTATGATTAGTGAATGCCATAATGTAGTTAGTTAGTTGGTGGTTGAAGATATCCCTCCAGTGGTGTGGGGGCTGTGCTTTGGCAAAGTGGGTAGGGTTATATCCTTCCTGTTTGGCCCTGTCCGGGGGTGTCAATGGATGGGGCCACAGTGTCTCCTGACCCCTCCTGTCTCAGCCTCCAGTATTTATGCTGCAGTAGTTTGTGTCGGGGGGCTAGGGTCAGTTTGTTATATCTGGAGTACTTCTCCTGTCCTATTCGGTGTCCTGTGTGAATCTAAGTGTGCGTTCTCTAATTCTCTCCTTCTTTCTTTCTCTCTCTCGGAGGACCTGAGCCCTAGGACCATGCCCCAGGACTACCTGACATGATGACTCCTTGCTGTCCCCAGTCCACCTGGCCATGCTGCTGCTCCAGTTTCAACTGTTCTGCCTTACTATTATTCGACCATGCTGGTCATTTATGAACATTTGAACATCTTGGCCATGTTCTGTTATAATTTCCACCCGGCACAGCCAGAAGAGGACTGGCCACCCCACATATGCTCTCTCTAATTCTCTCTTAATTTCTCTCTCTCGGAGGCCCTGAGCCCTAGGACCGTGCCCCAGGACTACCTGACATGATGACTCCTTGCTGTCCCCAGTCCACCTGACTGTGCTGCTACTCCAGTTTCAACTGTTCTGCCTTATTATTATTCGACCATGCTGGTCATTTATGAACATTTGAACATCTTGGAAATGTTCTGTTATAATCTCCACCCGGCACAGCCAGAAGAGGACTGGCCACCCCACATAGCCTGGTTCCTCTCTAGGTTTCTTCCTAGGTTTTGGCCTTTCTAGGGAGTTTTTCCTAGCCACCGTGCTTCTACACCTGCATTGCTTGCTGTTTGGGGTTTTAGGCTGGGTTTCTGTACAGCACTTTGAGATATCAGCTGATGTACGAAGGGCTATATAAATAAAATTGATTTGATTTGATTTGATTTAGTTAGATATGTTTCTCTATTAGCTAAAATATATTTTTTTCAAAGCCATTTTAGCTGTCGTGCTAGTGAGGTCCCATGATTTGTGAATCTGTTCGGTCCAAACAGATTCACAAATCATGGGACTTTGTCGCTCAATGCATATGTTGACTTCCTCCAAGGAACGTGTTGCTAGGCACCCCCCTGAACTTGCCGGGTCAGGCCTGTTCCCTCTGTGGTTGAAAGCCAGTGTGAGAAATGTGCTAACAAAACTTTATGCTATGAAACCAAATAAATACTGCACTCTGACCCACAGTGCAGTATTCATGAGTGTTGTTAGCCAAAACAAGGAAAGTGAACTTCAAAACGTGGAATTCGCAGCTGTTGTTGGTAAGTAATCTGCTAGCTTCTGACATGACTTACTGCATATTTTTATACCCAAAATCATTTAGACAACTTTTGATTGAATAGGGCCCCAAGACCAGCAGCTAATAATGGAAAGAGAATCAAATACCAATATATAAAACACCTCACTAGCGACAATACACTGATACTTTTTTGGGGGTGACAAGTCGATCCACAAAACCAACATGCATCATATGTTAATTTGTTCGACAATTATTCCATCTCCAGCCCAAACCCCCTAAAACCCAGCCCATCTATTGGTTTGACAATTATTCCATCTCCAGCCCAAACCCCCTAAAACCCAGCCCATCTATTGGTTTGACAATTATTCCATCTCCAGCCCAAACCCCCTAAAACCCAGCCCATCTATTGGTTTGACAATTATTCCATCTCCAGCCCAAACCCTCTAAAACCCAGCTCATCTTTCCATCTCTACCTAAAGGGGGGAAAGCAGACACGGAATATATTTACATATGCAAACGCATGCGTAGGTCAGCAACCTTAGTAAAGCATGATACTGTGAGCAGTTGCCAAGGAGACCGGAGAGGGTTTGTTAAAAAGGTCTTGCTCTCTGAGGCTAGTTTTAGTTTGGAGTTTTATTTATTTGCACCAAAGAAAACAAGTGATAGATAACAATACAGATAAATAAACAACTATGTGCAGGTGTGGTTGGAAGCCCAAGGGCTGATATGAAAACCACACCACAAAAATATATATACAATACCTATGTACAAGAATAAAACAAGTTTGTTAAAACAGATAACAAAACATACTAATTATAAATGTATGAATGAATTGATCAGTAATCCCCCCCCAAAAAATGTTGTTTAAATGTGTGAGTGTGTGAGAGTTCGGCTATATGGAGAAGATTACTGAGCAGTTTGGTTCATCAGGCTGACTGACTCCCAGTGCAGGTGGAGCCAGGTAATTAGAGGAGGTGGCTAGTCTTGCAAATGTATTTTGCAGGATGAGTCATTTGTGTAATTAGAAGGCATATATATGTACTGGCCCATAAAATATTCCAGTAATTGAGATATGGGTCAATTAAGCTATAGAAAATAGTTAAGAAGCAAGACTGATGAACTAAAACACTAATCTTTCTGATGATACTAGGTAGGTATCCTAGTGGGGGTGGCAGGTATCCTAGTGGTTAGAGCATTGGGTCAGTAACCAAAAGGTTGCTATATCAAATCCCTGAGCTGACAAGGTAAACATGTGTCTTTCTACCCCCGAACAAGGCAATTAAGTTGCTGTCATTGTAAATAAGAATTTGTTCTTAACTGACTTGCCTAGTTAAATAAAGGTAAAATACTAACAGATTTCATCACTTTGCTGCAGACAAATTGTATATGATCTTTCCAGTATAACTTTTCATCAATTAAAACTCAGTGGAATCTAGTCATTGTGAATTGTTCCATTTCATTCCCATCAATAGAGATTCTGGGTCTTTTTTTAAAACTATTTTTAAAATTCTTACTAGTGAATACAAAAAAGTTTGATTTCTTTTTACATTTAAAGATAATTTGTTTATCTGGAACCATTCACAAAATTTGGCTATGCCTCAGTTGGCTTCATTAATTAGTGATTCAGAATTATTTTGTGATAAAATAAAATTGGTATCATCAGCAAAGTGAATAGGAAGTACGGTAGAAGAGCCAGCAGCAAGGTCATTGATATAGATTAGGAATAACAAAGGCACAACACAAGATATCTTGGCTCTGGTAGATGCACAGCCATTTACATCAACACATCATTCTCTAACATAAACATAACTATATAACCAATTACAGTGCATTAGGAGAGTATTCAGACCCCTTGACTTGTTCCACATTTTGTTACCTTACAGCCTTATTCTAAAATTGATTAAATTGTAATCCCCCCCCCATCAATCTACACACAATACTCCATAATGACAAAGCAAATTCTTTGCAAATCAAAAGAAAAAAGAAAAGAAATATTACATTTGCATAAGTATTCAGACCCTTTATGCAGTACTTTGTTGAAGCACCTTTGGCAGCATGATGCCACAAGCTTGGCACACCTGTATTTGGGGAGTTTCTCCCATAATTATTTGCAGATCCTCTCAAGCTCAGTCAGGTTGGATGGGGAGCGTCGCTGCAGAGCTATGTTCACGTTTCTCCAGAGATGTTCGATCAGTTTCAACTCCGAGCTCTGGCTGGGCCACTCAAGGACATTCAGAGACTTGTCCCGAAGCCAATCCTACGTGTTCTTGCTGTGTTCTTAGTGTCGTTGTCCCGTTGGAAGGTGAACCTTCACCCCAGTCTGAGGTCCTGAGCGCTCTGGAGCAGGTTTTCATCAAGGATCTCTCTGTACTTTGCTCCTTTCATTATTAGCTCCTTTCAGCATGATGCTGTGGGGATGGTGCCAGGTTCCCTCCAGACGTGACACTTGGCTTTCAGACCAAAGAGTTCTTGGTTTCTTCAGACCAGAGAACCTGGTTTATTACAGTCTGAGAGTCCTTTAGGTGCCTTTTATCAAAATCTAAGTGGGCTGTCATGTGCCTTTTACTGAGGAGTGGCTTCGGTCTGGCCACTCTACCATAAAGGTCTGATTGGTCGAGTGCTGCAGAGATGGTTGTCCTTCTGGAAGTTTCTCCCATCTCCACAAAGGAACTCTGGAACTCTGTCAGAGTGACCAGCGGGTTTTTGGTCAACTTCCTAACCAAGGCCCCTCTCCCCCGATTGCTCAGTTTGGCTGGACGACCAGCTCTAGGAAGACTTGGTGGTTCCAAACTTCTTCCATTTAAGACTGATGGAGGCCACTGTGTTCTTGGGGACCTTTAATGCTGCAGAATTTTCTGGTACCCTTCCCCATGTGCCTCGACACAATCCTGTCACTGAGCTCTCTGGATAATTCCTTCGACCTCATGATTTGGTTTTTGATCTGACATGCACTGTCAACTGTGGGACCTTATATAGACAGGTGTGTGTGCCTTTCCAAAACATGTCCAAGTATAAAAATATTTTTAAGATAAATTCACAACGCAGAGGATGAGAGGACGAGAGTACTAGAATTAATGGTCAATAGGGAATTGTCAATGTAAATAGGAGTTGGGTTTCTGTTCAACATCTGTTTAGAATCTGTGGAATGTCCGTCCTGAACTCAGAGCTACGTGTGCCACAATTTCATTGGTCTGTACATTGAGTCGAGAGCAGGATACTTGTTATTTGGCCATTGGACATGTTGTACTGCAAGGACTTCTAATTGGTCAACCCCAGGCTACGGTGGGGGGTTATAAATGGTATCCTGTTCCTTTGTCCAGTGGAGAAAAGCTGAGGAGAGGGGAGACTAAACATCTGAACATCTACCTCACAGCATAACATCTTGATTTGTCCTTCTCAAATAAACACATTTTTCTCCCAGTGATTTGCTTTGGAGTTTGTTTTATTTAAGAATAACATAAATTGCTAACACTTGGTGCCGTGACCCCAATGAATTGGTCTGAACAACAACAATAAGAAACCGTATCAACTGTGTGTTGATCCAGAGGAAAGAGCTGTGCACAACCCGCTTTGGGGAGTCAACTCTTATTCTCCTGATTGATGGAAGAATTGCTGGGTGAGTCGAGACCAATATCATTTTAAAAGAACCAAATCAGGTTAAAATAGTGCATGCAATGAGTGATATGTATCTGTGATGTATAAGTGTTCAAGTACTTTGTTTTATTACAGAGTTTAGTCCTTTGGAACTCTATTAAAAGGTTTGAGGCCTCTGATTTTGTGAAATCTTCTTGTTGTATAGAAGTAGGTTGCTAGTTGAGAGGCAATGTTTTGGGGTGAAACCTTCTTGTTGCATAGAAGTGGGTTGTTAGTTGAGGAGCAATTTTTACACGTATAGTTCATGTAAACCTTCAACAAACTTTTTGAAGTGAACATAAGTTTTTATAGGTAGCCAGGCCCTACAGAGACAATTTGTGTTGAAAAGGTCCTCAAAAGTTTTTTTTATATATATATATATTTAAATTCAGTTTTTCACAATTCCTGACATTTAATCCTAGTAGAAATTCCCTGACTTAGGTCAGTTAGGATCACCACTTTATTTTAAGAATGTGAAATGTCAGAATAATAATAGAGAGAATTATTTCAGCTTTTATTTCTTTCATCACATTCCCAGTGGGTCAGAAGTTTACATGCACTCAATTAGTATTTGGTAGCATTGCCTTTAAATTGTTTAACTTGGGTCAAATGTTTCGGGAGCCTTCCACAAGCTTCCCAAAATAAGCTGTGTGAACTTTGGCCCATTCCTCCTGACAGAGCTGGTGTAACGGAGTCAGGTTTGGAGGCCTCCTTGCTCGCACACAATTTTTCAGTTCTGCCCATAAATGTTCTATAGGATTGAGGTCAGGGCTTTGTGATGGCCACTCCAATACCTTGACCTTGTTGTCCTTAAGCCATTTTGCCACAGCTTTGGAAGTATGCATTGGGTCATTGTACATTTGGAAGACCCATTTGCGACCAAGCTTTAACTTCCTGACTGATGTCCTGAGATGTTGTTTCAATATATCCACATAATTGTCCTAACTCATGATGCCATCTATTTTGTGAAGTGCATCAGTCCCTCCTGCAGCAAAGCACCCCCACAACATGATGGGATGGTGTCCTTCGGCTTGCAAGTCTCCCCCTTTTTCCTCCAAACAAAACAATGGTCATTATGGCCAAACAGTTCTATTTTTGATTCATCAGACCAGAGGACATTTCTCCAAAATGTACGATCTTTGTCCCCATGTGCAGTTGCAAACCGTAGTCTAGCTTTTTTATGGCGGTTTTGGAGCAGTGACTTCTTCCTTGCTGAGTGGCCTTTCAGGTTATGTCGATGTAGGACTCGTTTTACTGTGGATATAGATAATTTTGTACCTGTGTCCTCCAGCATCTTCACAAGGTCCTTTGCTGTTGTTCTGGGATTGATTTGCACTTTTCGCACCAAAGTACATTCATCTCTAGGAGACAGAACATGTTTCCTTCCTGAGCGGTATGACGGCTGTGTGGTCCCATGGTGTTTATACTTGCGTACTATTGTTTGTGCAGATGAACGTGGCACCTTCAGGTGTTTGTAAATTGCTCCCAAGGATGAACCAGACTTGTGGAGGTCTGCAATTATTTTTCTGAGGTCTTGGCTGATGTCATTTGATTTTCCCATGATGTTAAGCAAAGAGGCACTAAGTTTGAAGGTAGACCTTGAAATACATCCACAGGTACACCTCCAATTGACTCACATGATGTTAATTAGCCTATCAGAAGCTTCTAAAGCCATGACATCATTTTCTGGAATTTTCCAAGCTGTTTAAATGCACAGTCAGCTTAGTGTATGTAAACATCTGACCCATAGAATTGTGATTCAGTGAATTATAAGTGAAATAATCTGTCTGTAACCAAACGTTGGAAAAATTACTTGTCATGCACAAAGTAGATGTCCTAACCGACTTGCCAAAACTATAGTTTGTTAACAAGAAATTTGTGGAGTGGTTGAAAATCAAGTTTTAATGACTCCAACCTAAGTGTATGTAAACTTCTGAATTTAAACTGTACCCTATGGCTGACAATTAAAATGCATTACAGCACTCTATAGGAAAAACTACAATATGTTCTTCATGTAATGTAATAGATTGTCATGTATTGTATATTGGAACCTAATGCAAGAGATGTTTTGGGTTGAAACCTAAGTGTATGTAAACTTCCAACTTCAAATGTAGATGAGGAGATACAGATAACATAGTCAAAAAGTCAGATGTCAGTGAGTGGTTCTCACTTTTAAGAGCGTTTGTTGTAATCACCCAATAGAAAACACATTTTATTGGAATTATTAATGAAATCCAAGGTTGATGCAAGGATATCCATGAATCTACCAATGTTAGAATGGAGGGTGGCCGATATATGGCCGATATATGCATGTAATTACCACTTTTTTACTATTGACCATTAATTCTGAACAGGAGGGCATTTCTATGAAAAGAGATTCAACATCAATGTTATCAGATGTTATTGCGAGGTCCTCTCTTACAAAGAATTTAGAACGTTTATGAACAAAAAATGGCCCCTCCTCCCATTCTTGAGGTTGTACAGTGGTGAACAGCATGATTAGGAGACAAGTCATAAAGCAAGGTTGTCTCTTCAGTCAACCATATTTCTGAAAGGGAAACAATGGACTGATTGAGAGAAGACGGATAATGAACAACGTGGTCATGATTTTTAGGAAGACTGCGAATGTTCAAATGAAAGGTAGAAAATAAGCTTGTCTTGGAATTAAATTAAATGAAAGGTAGAAAATAAGCTTGTCTTGGAATTAAATTAAATGAAAGGTAGAAAATAAGCTTGTCTTGGAATTAGATCAATTGCTATACAGGTTGTTAAATTGCTTAACATTATAGTAATCACAAGTGATAGACTCATCTCTGGTAAATCTCAGGAAATTTGTGTCTGGATCAACACAATGATTATATTTATTGTTTATATTTACTCTTTGTTAATATCTAATGGGTTAAAGACCATATTATCAGGGTTGATATGTTATCAGGGTATGTTATGTTATCAGGGTTGATATGTTATCAGGGTCGGTATGTTATCAGGGTCAGTATGTTATCAGGGTTGATATGTTGTCAGGGTTGATATGTTATCAGGGTATGTTATGTTGTCAGGGTTGATATGTTATCAGGGTATGTTATGTTGTCAGGGTTGATATGTTATCAGGGTATGTTATGTTGTCAGGGTTGATATGTTATCAGGGTATGTTATGTTATCAGGGTTGATATGTTATCAGGGTTGATATGTTATATTGGTTTGTTATCAGGGTCAGTATGTTATCAGGGTTGGTATGTTATCAGGGTATGTTATGTTGTCAGGGTATGTTATGTTGTCAGGGTATGTTATCAGGGTTGATATGTTATCAGGGTTGATATGTTATATTGGTTTGTTATCAGGGTCAGTATGTTATCAGGGTTGGTATGTTATCAGGGTTGGTATGTTATCAGGGTTGGTATGTTATCAGGGTTGGTATGTTATCAGGGTATGTTATGTTGTCAGGGTTGATATGTTATCAGGGTATGTTATGTTGTCAGTGTATGTTATCAGGGTTGATATGTTATCAGGGTCGGTATGTTATCAGGGTCAGTATGTTATCAGGGTTGGTATGTTATCAGGGTATGTTATGTTGTCAGGGTTGATATGTTATCAGGGTATGTTATGTTGTCAGGGTCGGTATGTTATCAGGGTCAGTATGTTATCAGGGTTGGTATGTTATCAGGGTTGGTATGTTATCAGGGTTGATATGTTATCAGGGTTGATATGTTATCAGGGTCGGTATGTTATCAGGGTCAGTATGTTATCAGGGTTGGTATGTTATCAGGGTTGGTATGTTATCAGGGTTGGTATGTTATCAGGGTATGTTATGTTGTCAGGGTTGATATGTTATCAGGGTATGTTATGTTGTCAGTGTATGTTATCAGGGTTGATATGTTATCAGGGTCGGTATGTTATCAGGGTCAGTATGTTATCAGAGTTGATATGTTATCAGGGTCAGTATGTTATCAGGGTTGGTATGTTATCAGAGTTTATATGTTACATGGGTATGTTATCAGGGTTGGTATGTTATCAGGGTTGATATGTTATATGGGTATGTTATCAGAGTTGATATGTTATATGGGTATGTTATCAAGGTTGATATGTTATCAGGGTTGATGTGTTATCAGGGTTGATATGTTATATGGGTATGTTATCAGGGTTGATATGTTATCAGGGTTGATATGTTATCAGGGTCAGTATGTTATCAGAGTTGATATGTTATCAGGGTTGATATGTTATCAGGGTCAGTATGTTATCAGGGTTGATATGTTATATGGGTATGTTATCAGGGTTGATATGTTATCAGGTTTGATATGTTATCAGGTTTGATATGTTAACAGGGTTGATATGTTATCAGGGTTGATATGTTATCAGGGTTGATATGTTATCAGGGTTGATATGTTATCAGGGTTGATATGTTATCAGGATTGATATGTTATCAGGGTCGGTATGTTATCAGGGTCGGTATGTTATCAGGGTCGGTATGTTATCAGGGTTGATATGTTATCAGGGTCGGTATGATATCAGGGTTGATATGTTATCAGAGTTGATATGTTATATGGGTATGTTAACAGGGTTGATATGTTATCAGGGTTGATATGTTATCAGGGTCGGTATGTTATCAGCATTGATATGTTATCAGGGTTGATGTGTTATATCAGGATTGATATCCTGACCAACTAAGAGAGATACACAGTCGGAATCATCCAGAGAATGGAACAGAAACATAGAAGTGCAAGCCTCACATGTCCAATACAACCATACATTTGTGTTAGTTTTATATATAGGGGTGCACTTCCTATGGAATGCACACATAGACCACAGGACATCTTAATTGGGGAGAACAGGCTCGTGGTAATGACTGGTTAGGAGTCAGTGAAGTGGTATCAAATACATGAAACACATGGTTTCCAGGTGTATGATGCCATTCTATTTGCTCTGTTCTGACCATTATTATGAGCCGTTCTCCCCTCAGCAGCCTCCACTGATTGACACCGTCCACATAACACCACTGAAGACTGTTTATGGTCATGAGGTTATGCGAAACACATGAACAACGTAGAGTAAATATGTGTGTGTGTGTGTTCATGTGTGCGTGTGTGTTTATGTGTGCCAAATCAGTTGACTATAGCGCAGTCACTTGCCATAGGCCTACGACTGTGTGCTTTCCATACAGTGGGTAGATGTGTAGATGTTTACTGAATTCAAATGCCTGTCACAGGCATTTTTTTGTGTTTTTCAATTAGGTTTCGTGTGTGTGTGCGTTTTCTTTTGCGTTTGCGTGTACTGTCCTGTGTGTGTTGCTGTGTATGATTGTTTCTGTTTCTGTGTGTGTGTGTGTTACCTAGGGAGTGTGCGGCGGTAGTCTTGGAGCTGAAGAAGCGTCCCAGTCCCAGGTCTCCCAGCTTCACCTCTCCTGTAGCAGTGATGAACACGTTGGCTGGCTTGATGTCTGTCTCAAAGAAAGAGAAAACGGTTCATGTTATTTATCATGGTAGCTGTGGCTGTTAACAATACTGGGTTTATATATGTAGGTTATCTAAGTTCTCTGCATTGGCATGATAGTTTTAGGAGCATTTTAAATGATCAAATAAATTCAATCAATGTCCTAGGTCAGTGTTTCTCAACCTCAGGTCTGTACACTGGCAGTTGACTTTGGTATAGTCGGCTATGGCAACACTTTTCACTTGATGGTGTTGTGGCACTGTGGTGTGTGGGGCACTGTAATGTGTAGGGCACTGTGGTGTTGTGGCACTGTGGTGTGTAGGGTACTGTGGTGTGTGTAGGGCACTGTGGTGTGTGTAGGGCACTGTGGTGTGTGGGGCTCTGTGGTGTGTAGGACACTGGTGTATGTATGCTTTTTAGTTAACTTTCCTTTGATTTCACTTTTTTTGTTAACTGTCCCTTCAACTGCAGGCACCTCTAAGCCATAGAGATGTATAAATATTGCAACGTATCAGTCCTCAATGGCGCTGCCCATAGTAATACAGGTTTTTGGGCACTAGAGTCCTTTTTGCATCTCTACGCTATGAGCACACCTGCAACCAATTTCCCTTGTTAAATACCTGAGCTATGTCTTTTAGGTCAGGGTCAAACAACCCATGCAGTTGTGGAAAAAAATCTGGACCCCTACAAATCAGCCGGGCTAGACAATCTGGACCCTCTCTTTCTAAAATTATCCGCCGAAATTGTTGCAACCCCTATTACTAGCCTGTTCAACCTCTCTCTCGTATCGTCTGGGATCCCCAAAGATTGGAAAGCTGCCGTGGTCATCTCCCTCTTCAAAGGGGGAGACACTCTCGACCCAAACTGCTATTCTTAAAGAATAAGTTACAGGTCTGTGAGAGCCAGAAATCTTGCTTGTTTGTAGATGACCAAATACTTATTTTCCACCCTAATTTGCAAATAAATTCATAACAATTCCTACAATGTGATTTTCTGGATTTTTTTCTCATTTTGTCTGTCATAGTTGAAGTGTACCTATGATGAAAATTACAGGCCTCTCTCAGCTTTTTAAGTGGGAGAACTTGCACAATTGGTGGCTGACTAAATAGTTGTTTGCCCCACTGTATCACTTTTGCCTTATGGCAAGGTGCTCCATCATGCTTGAAAAGGCATTGTTCGTCACCAAACTGTTCCTGGATGGATGGGAGAAGTTGCTCTCAGAGGATGTGCTGGTACCATCCTTTATTCATGGCTGTGTTTTTAGGCAAAATTGTGAGTGAGCCCACTCCCTTGGCTGAGAAGCAACCCCACTGTTGGCATGACACAGGACTGATGGTAGCGCTCACCTTGTCTTCTCCGGACAAGCTTTTTTCAGGATGCCCCAAACAATCAGAAAGCGGATTCATCAGAGAAAAGGACATTACCCCAGTCCTCAGCAGTCCAATCCCTGTACCTTTTGCAGAATATCAGTCTGTCCCTTATGTTTTTCCTGGAGAGAAGTGGCTTCTTTGCTGCCCTTCTAGACACCAAGTCATCCTACAAAAGTCTTCGCCTCACTGTGCGTGCAGATGCACTCACCTTTCTGCTGCCATTCCTGAGCAAGCTCTAATGGTGGTGCCCCGATCTCGCAGCTGAATCAACTTTAGGAGACGGTCCTGGCGCTTGCTAGACCTTTTTGGGCGCCCTGAAGCCTTCTTCACAACAATTGAACCACTCTCCTTGAAGGTCTTGATGATCCGATAAATGGTTGATTTAGGTGCAGTCTTACTGGCAGCAATATCCTTGCCTGTGAAGCCCTTTTTGTGCAATGCAATGATGACGCCACGTGTTTCCTTCCAGGTAACCATGTTTGACAGAGGAAGAACAATGATTCCAAGCACCACCCTCCTTTTGAAGCTTCCAGTCTGTTATTCGAACTCAATCAGCATGACAGTGATCTCCAGCCTTGTCCTCGTCGACATTCACACCTGTGTTAACAAGAGAATCACTGACATGATGTCAGCTGGTCCTTTTGTGGCAGGGCTGAAAGGCAGTGGAAATGTTTTTGGGGGATTCAGTTCATTTGCATGGCAAAGAGGGACTTTGCAATTAATCTGATCACTCTTCATAACATTCTGGAGTAAATGCAAATTCCCATCATACAAACTGAGGCAGCAGACTTTGTGAAAATTAATAGTTGTGTCTTTCTCAAAACTTTTGGCCACAACTGTAGTTGCAGTCCTCCATAGGAATGAATGGAATTCCACAGTACTTCAATTCAATTACATTTATTTAAGATTTTTTTGTTGTAGTGGGGAAAGTAACATTAGTACTCTCTAAAACAATATACTTTAAGGAAATTATTGTTGTTTATCTCACATAATATGATTTAAAAGTATGCATTGAGGTGTTTGTAATAGAATAAATGTGTCAAAAATGAATGTAGACATTAAGACATGCATTTCTATAGCTTTCAAAATATTTTTTTACTATTGAGGAGGAGTACCAAGATGGCTGCGCGGCGGCTTCAATACAGCGCCCCCTGTCGGTCATCCAGGATTTATTCACATCATTGGTCACAATATCCAACATGAGTAACCCAAAATATTGTTTACATTTTATGTTTGCATACGTATAGAAATGATCAGATTTATACACTACCATTCAAAAGTTTGGGGTCACATAGAAATGTCCTTGTTTTTGAAAGAAAAGCACATTTTTTGTCCATTAAAATAACATAAAATTCATCAGAAATACAGTGTAGACATTGTTAACGCTGTAAATGACTATTGTAGCTGGAAAGGGCAGATCTTTATGGAATATCTACATAGGCGTTAAGAGGCCCATTATCAGCAACCATCACTCCTGTGTTACAATGGCACGTTGTGTTAGCTAATCCAAGTTGATCATTTTAAAAGGCTAATTGATCATTAGAAATCCCTTTTTCTAATGATCAACAACAGCATTTGTGGGTTTGATTACATGCTCAAAATGGCCAGAAACAAAGAACTTTCTTCTGAAACTCGTCAGTCTATTCTTGTTCTGAGAAATTAAGGCTATTCCATGCGAGAAATGGCCAAGAAACTGGAGATCTCGTACAGCGCTGTGTAATACTCCCTTCACAGAACAGTGCAAACTGGCCCTAACCAGAATAGAAAGAGGAGTGGGAGGCCTCGGTGCACAACTGAGCAAGAGGACAAGTACATTAGAGTGTCTAGTTTGAGAAACATATGCCTCACAAGTCCTCAACTGGCAGTTTCATTAAATAGTACATGCAAAACACCAGTCTCAACATCAATAGTGTAGAAATGACTCCGGGATGCTGGCCTTCTAGGCAGAGTTCCTCTGTCCAGTGTCTGTGTTCTTTTGCCCATCTTAATCTTTTATTTTCATTGGCCAGTCTGAGATACAGATTTTTATGCCTAGAAGGCCAGCATTCCGCAGTCGCCTCTTCACTGCTGACGTTGAGACTGGTGTTTTGCGGGTACTATTTAATGAAGCTGCCAGTGTAGGTGTAGAATGAGAGAAGGGGAGGTGGGGAGAGGAAAGGTGGGACTGGTTAAAAAAGGGGGAAATGGAAAGGGGGATTAGAGAAGAAAGGTTATAATAGAGAAGAACGATGGTAAGAGGGGAGAGAGGAAGAGGAGTTAATGAAAGTGGTTGTTTACCGCGGTGCATGACTCTACGGGAGTGCATGTGCTCCAAGGCACTGCACAGCTGGACAAAATATTTCCATATTGTCCTCTCCGGGATGAGCCGCCTCTTCTTCTTAAAGTGCTGCGAGAGAGAGAGGAGAAGTTAAGAAAATAGAAACAGAGCTGTGAGTAAAGCCTGGATTCTCTCTCTCTCTCCAACACACACACACACACACACACACACACACACACACACACACACACACACACACACACACACACACACACACACACACACACACACACACACACACACACACACACACACACACACACACACACACACACACACACACACACACACACACACACACACACACTCTCTCTCTCTCCCCAACAAGTGCACACACACACTGCCTTCCCTCTCTCCCCAACAAGTGCACACACACACTGCCTTCCCTCTCTCCCCAACAAGTGCACACACACACTCTGCCTTCCCTCTCTCCCCAACAAGTGCACACACACACTGCCTTCCCTTTCTCCCCAACAAGTGCACACACACACTGCCTTCCCTCTCTCCCCAACAAGTGCACACACACTGCCTTCCCTCTCTCCCCAACAAGTGCACACACACACTGCCTTCCCCCTCTCTCCCCAACAAGTGCCTTCCCTCTCTCCCCAACAAGTGCACACACTGCCTTCCCTCTCTCCCCAACAAGTGCACACACACACTGCCTTCCCCTCTCCCCAACAAGTGCACACACACACTGCCTTCCCTCTCTCCCCAACAAGTGCACACACACTGCCTTCCCCCTCTCTCCCCACTGCCTGCCTACCCTCTCTCCCCAACAAGTGCACACACACACTGCCTTCCCTCTCTCCCCAACAAGTGCACACACACACTGCCTTCCCTCTCTCCCCAACAAGTGCACACACACACTGCCTTCCCTCTCTCCCCAACAAGTGCACACACACACTGCCTTCCCTCTCTCCCCAACAAGTGCACACACACACACTGCCTTCCCTCTCTCCCCAACAAGTGCACACACACACACTGCCTTCCCTCTCTCCCCAACAAGTGCACACACACACTGCCTTCCCTCTCTCCCCAACAAGTGCACACACACACACTGCCTTCCCTCTCTCCCCAACAAGTGCACACACACACTGCCTTCCCTCTCTCCCCAACAAGTGCACACACACACACTGCCTTCCCTCTCTCCCCAACAAGTACACACACACACTGCCTTCCCTCTCTCCCCAACAAGTGCACACACACACACTGCCTTCCCTCTCTCCCCAACAAGTGCACACACACACACTGCCTTCCCTCTCTCCCCAACAAGTGCACACACACACTGCCTTCCCTCTCTCCCCAACAAGTGCACACACACACACTGCCTTCCTTCTCTCCCCAACAAGTGCACACACACACACTGCCTACCCTTTCTCCCCAACAAGTGCACACACACTGCCTACCCTCTCTCCCCAACAAGTGCAAGCACAGACACACTCGCCTCAAAACCCCCTGAGTCAATGTCAAACAGCCCCCAAAACAGTGCGGAACATCTAAAGAATTAATCTGCACATTACCATTTATCCTGTATTTGAGTGGGTAATGAGAAGCCATTTGGGAGAGGTAGCCTAACGAGAGTTGACACTGCCAGCGCACAGAGCCAAGCACCTAATTAACAATAAGCTGGCTAATTAAACTGCCAAAACTTTGTTTAATGCCCCAAAACAACAAATGTTAGTATTTTCTTTCAACTTTTTTTCCATCCCCAAACTTCTTCAGGTTTTTTGGAATAAAACACCTTTTTAATTACAAGGACATTTGCCGCCAGCAAGATGTTTTTGACTGTGATCTGCATATCGGTTGAATTGAGAGCCTGGAATTAGGAATCTCTTTCTACATCATTATAATGATGACTTAAAAAGATAAGACAACAATAAAGTCAAACTGAAGATGGGAAAGGGATCAGTTTGGGATTTAAACTTTTTGGGAACGAGAGGATAGAAGAAGACAGACGTACAAGGAGAGGACAAGATGGGAAAAATGCAAGGTTAAGAAGAAAAGGAAGAGGAAAGAGTGATGAGGAGAAGAAAGAGGAAAGAGAGACGATGAGAAGAAAGAGAGATGAGGAGAAGAAAGAGGAAAGAGAGACGAGGAGAAGAAAGAGAGAGACGAGGAGAGGAAAGAAAGGAAAGAGAGACGAGGAGAGGAAAGAGAGAGACGAGGAGAGAAGAGAGAGAGAGACGAGGAGAGGAAAGAGAGAGACGAGGAGAGGAAAGAGAGACGAGGAGAGGAAAGAGAGACGAGGGAGGAAAGAGATGAGGAGGGGAAAGAGACGAGGAGAGGAAAGAGAGAGACGAGGAGAGGAAAGAGACGAGGACAAGAAAGAGACGAGGAGAGGAAAGAAACCAGGAAGAGAAAGAGATGAGGAGAGGAAAGAGACGAGGAGAGGAAAGAGACGAGGAGAGGAAAGAGACGAGGAGAGGAAAGAGAGAGACGAGGAGATGAAAGAGAGACGAGGAGGGGAAAGAGAGATGAGGAGAGGAAAGAGAGATGAGGGGAAGAAAGAGAGACGAGGAGAGGAAAGAGAGACGAGGAGAGGAAAGAGAGACGAGGAGAGGAAAGAGAGACGAGGAGAGGAAAGAGAGACAAGGAGGGGAAAGAGACTAGGAGAAGAAAGAGACGAGGAGGGGAAAGAGAGACGAGGAGGGGAAAGAGAGAGACGAGGAGGGGAAAGAGAGACGAGGAGAGAAAGAGAGACGAGGAGAGAAAGAGAGATGAGGAGGGGAAAGAGACGAGGAGAGGAAAGAGACGAGGAGGGGAAAAAGACGAGGATAGTAAAAAGAGACGAGGAGGGGAAAGAGAGACGAGGAGAGGAAAAAGAGATGAGGAGAGGAAAGAGAGACGAGGAGGGGAAAGAGAGACGAGGAGAGGAAAAAGAGATGAGGAGAGGAAAGAGAGAGACGAGGAGAGGAAAGAGAGAGACGAGGAGAGGAAAGAGAGAGACGAGGAGAGGAAAGAGAGACGAGGAGAGGAAAGAGTGACGAGGGGAAAGAGAGACGAGGAGAAGAAAGAGTAAAGAGAGACGAGGAGAAGAAAGAGGAAAGAGAGACGAGGAGAGGAAAGAGAGAGATGAGGAGAGGAAAGAAAGGAAAGAGAGACGAGGAGAGGAAAGAGAGAGACGAGGAGAGGAAAGAGAGAGACGAGGAGAGGAAAGAGAGACGAGGAGAGGAAAGAGAGACGAGGAGGGGAAAGAGAGACGAGGAGAGGAAAGAGAGACGAGGGGAGGAAAGAGAGATGAGGAGAGGAAAGAGAGAGACGAGGAGGGGAAAGAGAGACGAGGAGGGGAAAGAGAGACGAGGAGAGGAAAGAGAGATGAGGAGAGGAAAGAGAGACGAGGAGAGGAAAGAGAGACGAGGGGAGGAAAGAGACGAGGAGGGGAAAGAGACGAGGAGAGAAAAGAGAGAGACGAGGAGAGGAAAGAGAGACGAGGAGAGGAAAGAGAGACGAGGAGAGGAAAGAGTGACGAGGGGAAAGAGAGACGAGGAGAAGAAAGAGGAAAGAGAGGCAAGGAGAGGAAAGAGAGAGATGAGGAGAGGAAAGAGAGAGACGAGGAGAGGAAAGAGAGACGAGGCGAGGAAAGAGAGACGAGGAGGGGAAAGAGAGACGAGGAGAGGAAAGAGAGACGAGGGGAGGAAAGAGAGATGAGGAGAGGAAAGAGAGAGACGAGGAGGGGAAAGAGAGACGAGGAGGGGAAAGAGAGACGAGGAGAGGAAAGAGAGATGAGGAGAGGAAGAGAGACGAGGAGAGGAAAGAGAGACGAGGGGAGGAAAGAGACGAGGAGGGGAAAGAGAAGAGGAGAGAAAAGAGAGAGACGAGGAGAGGAAAGAGACGAGGACAGGAAAGAGACGAGGAGAGGAAACAAACGAGGAGAGGAAAGAGACGAGGAGAGGAAAGAGACGAGGAGAGGAAAGAGACGAGGAGAGGAAAGAGAGAGACGATGAGAGGAAAGAGAGACGGGGAGGGGAAAGAGAGATGAGGAGAGGAAAGAGAGACGAGGGGAGGAAAGAGAGACGAGGAGAGGAAAGAGAGACGAGGAGAGGAAAGAGAGACGAGGGGAGGAAAGAGACGAGGAGGGGAAAGAGAATAGGAGAGAAAAGAGAGAGACGAGGAGAGGAAAGAGACGAGGACAGGAAAGAGACGAGGAGAGGAAACAAACGAGGAGAGGAAAGAGACGAGGAGAGGAAAGAGACGAGGAGAGGAAAGAGACGAGGAGAGGAAAGAGAGAGACGATGAGAGGAAAGAGAGACGGGGAGGGGAAAGAGAGATGAGGAGAGGAAAGAGAGACGAGGGGAGGAAAGAGAGACGAGGAGAGGAAAGAGAGACGAGGAGAGGAAAGAGAGACGAGGAGGGGAAAGAGACGAGGAGAGGAAAGAGACGAGGAGAGGAAAGAGAGACGAGGAGAGGAAAGAGAGACGAGGAGAGGAAAGAGAGATGAGGAGGGGAAAGAGAGACGAGGAGGGGAAAGAGAGACGAGGAGAGGAAAGAGAGACGAGGAGAGGAAAGAGAGACGAGGAGGGGAAAGAGAGACGAGGAGAGGAAAGAGAGACGAGGAGGGGAAAGAGAGACGAGTAGAGGAAAGAGAGACAAGGAGAGGAAAGAGAGACGAGGAGGGGAAAGAGAGACGGGGAGGGGAAAGAGAGACGAGGAGAGGAAAGAGAGACGAGGAGAGGAAAGAGAGACGAGGAGGGGAAAGAGAGACGAGGAGGGGAAAGAGAGACGAGGGGAGGAAAGAGACGAGGAGGGGAAAGAGACGAGGAGACGAAAGAGAGTGACGAGGAGAGGAAAGAGATAGACAAGAGAGAGACGAGGAGAGGAAAGGGACGAGGAGAGGAAAGAAACGAGGAAGGGAAAGAGACGAGGAGAGGAAAGAGACGAGGACAGGAAAGAGACGAGGAGAGGAAAGAGAGAGACAAGGAGAGGAAAGAGAGATGAGGAGGGGAAAGAGAGACGAGGAGAGGAAAGAGAGACGAGGAGAGGAAAGAGAGACGAGGAGGGGAAAGAGAGACGAGGAGAGGAAAGAGAGACGAGGAGGGGAAAGAGAGACGAGTAGAGGAAAGAGAGACAAGGAGAGGAAAGAGAGACGAGGAGGGGAAAGAGAGACGGGGAGGGGAAAGAGAGACGAGGAGAGGAAAGAGAGACGAGGAGAGGAAAGAGAGACGAGGAGGGGAAAGAGAGACGAGGAGGGGAAAGAGAGATGAGGGGAGGAAAGAGACTAGGAGGGGAAAGAGACGAGGAGACGAAAGAGAGTGACGAGGAGAGGAAAGAGATAGACAAGAGAGAGACGAGGAGAGGAAAGGGACGAGGAGAGGAAAGAAACGAGGAAGGGAAAGAGACGAGGAGAGGAAAGAGACGAGGACAGGAAAGAGACGAGGAGAGGAAAGAGAGAGACAAGGAGAGGAAAGAGAGATGAGGAGGGGAAAGAGAGACGAGGGGAGGAAAGATAGACGAGGAGGGGAAAGAGACGAGGAGAGGAAAGAGAGACGAGGAGAGGAAAGAGAGACAAGGAGGGGAAAGAGACGAGGAGAGGAAAGAGACAAGGAGGGGAAAGAGAGACGAGGAGGGGAAAGAGAGAGACGAGGAGAGGAAAGAGAGACGAGGAGGGGAAAGAGAGACGAGGAGGGGAAAGAGAGACGAGGAGAGGAAAGAGAGATGAGGAGAGGAAAGAGAGATGAGGAGGGGAAAGAGAGACGAGGGGAGGAAAGAGAGACGAGGAGGGGAAAGAGAGACGAGGAGAAGAAAGAGGAAAGAGAGACGAGGAGAAGAAAGAAAGGAAAGAGAGACGAGGAGAGGAAAGAGAGAGACGAGGAGAGGAAAGAGAGAGACGGGGAGAGGAAAGAGAGAGACGGGAGGGGAAAGAGAGACGAGGAGAGGAAAGAGAGACGAGGAGGGGAAAGAGACGAGCAGAGGAAAGAAACGAGGAGGGGAAAGAGAGACGAGGAGGGGAAAGAGAGAGACGAGGAGGGGAAAGAGAGACGAGGAGAGGAAAGAGGGACGAGGAGAGGAAAGAGAGACGAGGAGGGGAAAGAGACGAGGAGAGGAAAGAGACGAGGAGGGGAAAGAGACGAGGATAGTAAAAAGAGACGAGGAGAGGAAAAAGAGACGAGGAGAGGAAAAGGAGAGACGAGGAGAAAGAGAGACGAGGAGAGGAAAGAGAGACAAGGAGGGGAAAGAGAGACGAGGAGGGGAAAGAGAGACGAGGAGAGGAAAGAGAGACGAGGAGAGGAAAGAGAGACGAGGAGGGGAAAGAGAGACAAGGAGAGGAAAGAGAGACGAGGAGGGGAAAGAGAGACGGGGAGGGGAAAGAGAGACGAGGAGAGGAAAGAGAGACGAGGAGAGGAAAGAGAGACGAGGAGGGGAAAGAGAGACGAGGGGAGGAAAGAGACGAGGAGGGGAAAGAGAGACGAGGAGGGGAAAGAGAGACGAGGAGAGGAAAGAGAGACGAGGAGGGGAAAGAGAGACGAGGAGGGGAAAGAGAGACGAGGAGGGGAAAGAGAGACGAGGAGGGGAAAGAGAGACGAGGAGAGGAAAGAGAGACGAGGAGAGGAAAGAGAGACGAGGAGGGGAAAGAGAGAGACGAGGAGAGGAAAGAGAGACGAGGAGGGGAAAGAGAGACGAGGAGAGGAAAGAGAGACGAGGGGAGGAAAGAGAGACGAGGAGGGGAAAGAGACGAGGAGAGGAAAGAGAGACGAGGAGAGGAAAGAGAGACAAGGAGGGGAAAGAGAGATGAGGAGAGGAAAGAGACGAGGAGGGGAAAGAGAGACGAGGAGGGGAAAGAGAGAGATGAGGAGAGGAAAGAGAGACGAGGAGGGGAAAGAGAGACGAGGAGAGGAAAGAGAGACGAGGAGAGGAAAGAGAGACGAGGAGAGGAAAGAGAGACGAGGAGGGGAAAGAGATACGAGGGGAGGAAAGAGAGACGAGGAGAGGAAAGAGAGACAAGGAGGGGAAAGAGACGAGGAGAGGAAAGAGACGAGGAGGGGAAAGAGAGACGAGGAGGGGAAAGAGAGAGACGAGGAGAGGAAAGAGAGACGAGGAGGGGAAAGAGAGACGAGGAGAGGAAAGAGAGACGAGGAGAGGAAAGAAAGACGAGGAGAGGAAAGAGAGACGAGGAGGGGAAAGAGAGACGAGGGGAGGAAAGAGAGACGAGGAGGGGAAAGAGAGACGAGGAGGGGAAAGAGAGACGAGGAGGGGAAAGAGAGACGAGGAGAGGAAAGAGAGACGAGGAGGGGAAAGAGAGACGAGGAGGGGAAAGAGAGACGAGGAGGGGAAAGAGAGACGAGGAGGGGAAAGAGAGACGAGGAGGGGAAAGAGAGACGAGGAGAGGAAAGAGAGACGAGGAGGGGAAAGAGAGAGATGAGATAGAGACAAACAGATGCGGATAGGGAAAGCTGGAGAGATGAGGAAAGCGGTTGTGTGGAGGATATATGTTTTTATGTGCATCTGTGTGTGTGTGTGTGTGTGTGTGTGTGTGTGTGTGTGTGTGTGTGTGTGTGTGTGTGTGTGTGTGTGTGTGTGTGTGTGTGTGTGTGTGTGTGTGTGTGTGTGTGTGTGTGTGTGTGTGTTTGTGTGATGGGGCGTGACAGCGTCAGGCCGGTGGAGGTACAGAGAGGCTAAGGAGAGGTTATGTCTGTCAGAGCAGGCTGTCAGAGCCTGGGGTACTCTTCTCATCTCTCTCCTCTGGTCTATCGCTCTCTCTTCATCTCTCTCTATTTCTCCTCTCCCCTGATCTCTGTCTCTCTCACACACACACATCCCCCCCTCTCCCCACTCCCCACTCCCACTCTCTCTCTCCTGGTCCTGTCCATCCCAGCAGACGTGCCAGGGGGATGTTATTCAAACCCCTGAAGGTTTACCCTCACCCTGCCATGCACCACCTGAGACCAGCCACCAGTGACCAGTCGGTGTCTGACCTCTCACCTTGATCATCTGAGAGAGGTCGCCGGCATCCGCCAGCTCCAGCAAGATGTTGAGCTCGTTGTCCTCGATGAAGGAGTCCAGGTACTTGATCACGTTGGGGTGGTTCAAATGCTGTGAGGAGAATAAAACAGCATGCCAGTTCAGGTTCTACAGTAATGTCTGTTTGAGAAGGTGGGGTTTTCTATCTCAAATCAGATGAACCAAACTGTTCCAGTGAGACAAGGTTAACATGTCTTGTTGTGTTGTCCTCACTCAAATGTATTAACATGTCCCCTCTGGACAAATATAGACACAGTACACCACAACAAGTGCAGCATGATAGCCAGTCATTGTACACGTTCAATAACTCATCTCCATTGAAGAGAGTATTATGGCTCATAATAACATGACTGTCCTGAGCTTTGTTTAAAGTCTGAGTGATGGTTGACTTCCCATAAAAAAATCATGGAGGTTTCAATGAGGTCCTCCTCAATGAGAGAGCCTAGTGACGGAACAGAACGCTATAGGCTAGGTGGAGTAATACACAGCTAACAAAATAAACAGTAAGCCAATACAGTGACTGATAGGAACAGAACGCTATAGGCTAGGTGGAGTAATACACAGCTAACAAAATAAACAGTAAGCCAATACAGTGACTGATAGGAATAGAACCGCTATAGGCTAGGTGGAGTAATACACAGCTAACAAAATAAACAGTAAGCCAATACAGTGAAGCTCAGGTTGAGGGTTGGATCACTGGTTGAGTCATACCAAAGACTCTTAAAATGAGACCGGGTCCCATATGTATCAAGCATCTCAAAGTTTTAGAATGAATTTCAAGATTCTTCTAATGGTTTTTAAATCAATCCACGATTGTGCACCCCAATACGTCAGACATGATTTTAAGTTATGTACCCAGTAGGTCCCTCAGATCCTCTGGCATTTTAACTATCCCAAAGCCTAGGACCAAGAGGCATGGAGAGGCAGCCTTTAGTTATTATCAGAGAACCTGAGGGGGGCTGAAACTGTAGACATATTTAAAAGAGATCTTAAAACACACCTTTTTCGCTTTGCTTTTCCTTTCTGTGCTTGGTAGTCATTTATTTTTTATTGTTATTATTTTGTTTGTCCTCTTATGTTTGTTGTGTAGTAAATCTTCAAGTTTCTATTTTAATTGTTTTTTAGTTTTTTTTTCTTCCTGTGACAGACATTGTGTTGCATTCCATGTCTGAAATGTGCTGTATAAATAAAGCTTGATTTGATTTGAAAGTAGAAGTGATGATCTAGAATCAGTTTAGCCTTTTAGATTATAATGAATATGATTGTATGGGCGGGGAGAACCCGATCCTAGATCAGAACTCCTACTCTGAGATGCTTTATGAATACTGGCCCTGATGCCTCTGCTTGGCAGTAGAAGTAGAAGAATTGGGGGTAAGGCCTTACGACAGACTAGCGTCCTATCCAGGGGTAGTACTTGTACATCAAACTGCCTCACGCTAGGGAAAACGGGAGATGGGATCCTGCCCCATGGGCCGTTCTGACTCAGACCAGGCTTACTTACTCCCTAATGCAGTGAAGAGATTCATGCATTCAGTAGCCTGTGTGGCATCAAAGGTGCTGTAGGAGGTGTAGACCGTATTATCACCCTGTTTGGGCTGTCAGAATCAGCCTGTATATCACTCAGAAATCCCTGAAGTGTATGGGTGGGATAGGAAAACAGGATCATACTATAGCAATCTCACCTACGTGTGTGTGTGTGTGTGTGTGTGTGTGTGTGTGTGTGTGTGTGTGTGTGTGTGTGTGTGTGTGTGTGTGTGTGTGTGTGTGTGTGTGTGTGTGTGTGTGTGTGTGTGTGTGTGTGTGTGTGTGTGTGTGTGTGTGTGTGTGTGTGTGTGTGTGTGTGTGTGTGTGTGTGTGTGTGTGTGTGTGTGTGTGCCCTCTCTTCGTTCGTATAGAGTCAAATGACCGACAGACTCTGAGACAGCTTCTACCCCCAAGCAATAAGAATAGCCAGACTGCTAAATAAGTTAATTACATGGTTAGACAAACTCACACACACACACTACATCGACACTCCCACATAATCACATACAATACATACACTCACACACTTTTACATTTGCTGCTGCTACTCTGTTGGTTATTTTACTCTCATTAGTATTATTATTACTATTGCTATTATAATTATAATTATTCTCTCCTAATTTATTTAATTTATTTATTTCACCTTTATTTAACCAGGTAGGCAAGTTGAGAACAAGTTCTCATTTACAATCGCGACCTGGCCAAGACAAAGCAAGCAGTTCGACACGTACAACAACACAGAGTTACACATGGAGTGAAATAAACATACAGTCAATAAATAAATCTATATACAATGTGAGCAAATGAGGTGAGATAAAGGCCACCAAAAAAGGCCATTGTGGCAAAGTAAATACAATATAGCAAGTAAAACACTGGAATGGTAGATTTGCAGTGGAAGAAAGTGCAAGGTAGAGATAGAAATAATGGGGTGCAAAGGAGCAAAATAAATAAATAAATACAGTAGGTGGAGAGGTAGTTGTTTGGGCTAAATTATAGATGGGCTATGTACAGGTGCAGTAAACTGTGAGCTGCTCTGACAACTGGTGCTTAAAGCGAGAAAGGGAGATAAGTGTTTCCAGTTTCAGAGATTGTTGTAGTTCGTTCCAGTCATTGGCAGCAGAGAACTGTAAGGAGAGGCGGCCAAAGGAAGAATTGTTTTTTGGGGGTGACCAGAGAGATATACCTGCTGGAGCGTGTGCTACAGGTGGGTGCTGCTATGGTGACCAGTGACCTGAGATAAGGTGGGACTTTACCTAGCAGGGTCTTGTAGATGACCTGGAGTCAGTGGGTTTGGCGACGAGTACGAAGCTAACTGCCTGTGTATATTGGTTTCTCGCTTCCCTGAAAAGTTGCATATCACGGGGGCTGTTCGATGCTAATGCAGAACGCCATAGGATGTTTTTGTGTTGGTTAAGGGCAGTCCGGTCTGCAGAGAACCAAGGGCTATATCTGTTCCTGGTTCTAAATTTCAAATGAAATCAAAAAAAAATTGTCACATACACATGGTTAGCAGATGTTAATGCGAGTGTAGCGAAATGCTTGTGCGTCTAGTTCCGACAATGCAGTAATAACCAACGAGTAATCTAACCTAACAATTCCACAACTACTACCTTATACACACAAGTGTAAAGGGATAAAGAATATGTACATAAAGATATATGAATGAGTGATGGTACAGAACGGCATAGGCAAGATGCAGTAGATGGTATCGATTACAATATATACATATGAGATGAGTAATGTAGGGTATGTAAACAAAGTGGCATAGTTTAAAGTGGCTAGTGATACATGTATTACATAAAGACGCAGTAGATGATATAGAGTACAGTATATACATATGAGATGAGTAAATGTAAATGTAATGTAGGGAATGTAAACATTATATTAAGTGGCATTGTTTAAAGTGGCTAGTGATACATTTTTACATCAATTTCCATTATTAAAGTGGCTGGAGTTGAGTTAGTATGTTGGCAGCAGCCACTCAATGTTAGTGGTGGCTGTTTATCAGTCTGATGGCCTTGAGATAGAGGCTGTTTTTCAGTCTCTTGGTCCCTGCTTTGATGCACCTGTACTGACCTCGCCTTCTGGATGATAGCGGTGTGAAAAGGCAGTGGCTCGGGTGGTTGTTGTCCTTGATGATCTTTATGGACTTCCTGTGACATCGGGTGGTGTATGTGTCCTGGATGGCAGGTAGTTTACCCACGGTGATGCATTGTGCAGACCTCACTACCCTCTGGAGAGGGCGGAGCAGTTGCCGTACCAGGCGGTACGATTGTGCATCTGTAAAAGTTTGTGAGTGCTTTTGGTGACAAGCTGAATTTCTTGATGATTGAGTTGGAGGCGTGCATGGCCACGCAGTCGTGGGTGAACAGGGAGTACAGCATAGGGCTTAGAACGCACCCTTGTGGGGCCCCAGTGTTGAGGATCAGCGGGGTGGAGATGTTGTTACCTACCCTCACCACCTGGGGGCGGCCTGTCAGGAAGTCCAGTACCCAGTTGCACAGGGTGAGGTCGAGACCCAGGGTGGATTTTTAAAAGTAGAAGTTCAAATTGTTTGGGTACAGACCTGGATAGTAGGACAGAACTCTGCAGGCTATCTTTGCAGTAGATTGCAACACCGCCCCCTTTGGCCGTTCAATCTTGTCTGAAAAAGTTGTAGTTAGGGATGAAGATTTCAGAATTTTTGGTGGTCTTCCTAAGCCAGGATTCAGTCACGGCTAGAACATCCGGGTTGGCAGAGTGTGCTAATGCAGTGAATAAAACAAACTTAGGGAGGAGGCTTCTAATGTTAACATGCATGAAACCAAGGCTATTACGGTTACAGAAGTCATCAAAAGAGAGCGCCTGGCGAATAGGAGTGGAGCTTGGCACTGCAGGGCCTGGATTCACCTCTACATCACCAGAGGAACAGAGGAGGAGTAGGATAAGGGTACGGCTAAAAACTATGAGAATTGGTCGTCTAAAACGTCTGGAACAGAGAGTAAAAGGAGGTTTCTGGGGGCGATAAAATAGCTTCAAGGTATAATGTACAGACAAAGGTATGGTAGGATGTGAATACAGTGGAGGTAAACCTAGGTATTGAGTAATGATGAGAGAGATATTGTCTCTAGAAACATAATTGAAACAAGGTGATGTCATCGCATGTGTGGGTGGTGTAACTGAAAGGTTGGATAAGGTATAGTGAGAAGGGCTAGAGGCTCTACAGTGAAATGAGCCAATAAACACTAACCAGAACAGCATTTCCGTCGGCAGATTAGTGGGGTTCCGTGTGGTAGAGGGGATCAATCCAATTGGCAAAATAGATATAGTTATAGTGAACCAAGAAGAATTGTCTGATAAACCTATTCAGATAGCAGTCGATAAGACAGCTAACGATTAGCGGCCCGCAGATGGGCATTCAGGTAATGTCGCGACGGAGGCGCCAGTTGGATAACTCCCTCGGGAAGATAACGTCGGTAGTCCAGTCGTGAAAGCCCGGTGGGGCTCCGCATCGGCAGTAAAACGGGTCCGAAGTGGCTGATGGAACTCTTCAGCTGGCTAGCTCCGGAATAATTTATGTTTGCTCCGGGATCGACGTAAGTCAATAGTCACACGGAGAGCAGCTAGCTAGCTGCGAGATCCAGGTGTAAATGTCCAGAACTTGCAGTTGAAATCCGGAGATATGGAGAGAAAAATAGGTTCGGTATGTTCTGGTCTGAGTCGCGTTGTACAAAACTGGCGATAGCTTTTCGAGCTAAAGGGTAGCTGATGACCACAAACCGTGGTTAGCTGAATACTAACGTTAGCCAGTAAACTGGCTAGCTTCTATTGTGGATTTCAGATTTAAGGTAAATAAGACTTTCTTTTTTTTAATTGGTGAGGCGGGTTGCAGGAGAGTGTTTTGAAGTTTGAAAAGAAAATATATAAAAGATATGCAAAGAATGGTGTAAATATATATATACACGGGACACGACAAGACGAGGACAAAGGAAGTCTGACTGCTATGCCATCTTGGGTAATAATCTTGGATAATAAATAATGCCTCGTCACTTTTACCCTGCCTTAATGTTCATACAGTGGGGCAAAAAAGTATTTAGTCAGCCACCAATTGTGCAAGTTCTCCCACGTAACAAGATGAGAGGCTTGTAATTTTTTATCATAGGTACACTTCAACCATGACAGACAAAATGAGGGAAAAAAATCAGAAAATCACAATGTAGGATTTTTAATGAATTTATTTGCAAATTATGGTGGAAAATAAGTACGTGGCCTTTTATAAATGCATTTCATGCAATGCTACATCATTTTAGATGACTGGAGACTTTAGCAGTATCTTTTTTAATACAGCAGAAATTATGGAAATATATATATATATGTATATGCCATTTAGCAGACGCTTTTATCCAAAGCGACTTACAGTCATGTGTGCATACATTCTACGTATGGGTGGTCCCGGGGATCGAACCCACTACCCTGGCGTTACAAGCGCCATGCTCTACCAACTGAGCTACAGAAATGACACGCTACTTTGACACGAACAAACTGAGTGAATCTGGGATCAATAAAAACGAGCTGGTCTTGAAACCATCGATAGGCTAGACCTAGGAGTGTGGAGACACATATTGTACTGTATGAGGAGGAAGTTCTAGTCCTAAAAAAAGCTTTCCAGTTTCACTGACTCACTCAATGATGCGCAGCTCACTCACAGTCGATGGCCGATAAGCTTGTGCCAAAAGCCTATCTCAATTCAAATGTTATTTGTTACATGCGCCGAATACCGTGAAATGCTTACTCACAAGCTCTTAGCCAACAATGCAGTTCAAGAACAATCACCCCAACAATGGCCAGGAGTTGGTCTATATAGGCTAGCTACAATGTTGCGCAATTCTTAGAATATCAGGTACATTTTCACATTATGTTCTTTAGGGGAAGGAGAATTACAGAGGAGTCAAATGGGTTCCCGGAACGAAACACTCCAAAACTGAGAGGTGCCGGATCTGGTTCCGGTAGGATCCGGCTCAAATTAAGCACTGGTTGTGATGTACTCCTTTATCACGGCAGCCCCCCCACACACACACACACACACACACACACACACACACACACACACACACACACACACACACACACACACACACACACACACACACACACACTGTCAGTCTTCTTGTATGCTAATCTGACCCACTCTTCCTGACAGGGGTCTCTGCCCACAGATGCACACTTCAAGTCCCTGTCATAAACTCCACTTTACCGCCCGGCCGCCTCGCACGCCGCACCAAAACAAATGTCACCCCTGATGATGATGACAACAAACCACTTTAATTTATGCTACCATAAAACCCCAACTGCCAGCGCAGCCGCCAATCACTCCGGGAGGCGTAACAAGCAGCAGATGGGGCGTGTGATTTGACAGGTCGTTAAAGTGACAGGCGGTACATTGACAGGCGGGCGGGATCAAGGACCTGACAGGGCCACCTCCCTCCTTCCCTCCTTTTTCTTCTCCCTCTCTTCCTTTCTCGTCCTCTCATGGCTTTTTCTGTGGCTGTCCCTCCCCCCACACCTTGCGATGACATAAACACACACACACACTGCCGACTCTAAACAGAGCATCACAGCCAGCGTGAGATGACAGCAAACACACTTGGAGTGTCAGAACAGAGGCTCTCTTTGATCCCGTACAATGACAAAGAGTAACACACACACGTGAACAGACGGAGGACTATACGCACTTAACGATACTCCAAACACAGGTGTGCATAAGTGTGTGTGTGTGTGTGTGTGTGTGTGTGTGTGTGTGTGTGTGTGTGTGTGTGTGTGTGTGTGTGTGTGTGTGTGTGTGTGTGTGTGTGTGTGTGTGTGTGTGTGTGTGTGTGTGTGTGTGTGTGTGTGTGTGTGTGTGTGATATATATAGATATATATATATATACAATGCCTTGCGAAAGTATTCGGCCCTCTTAAACTCTTGAACTTTGCGACCTTTTGCCACATTTCAGGCTTCAAACATAAAGATATAAAACTGTATTTTGTTGTGAAGAATCAACAACAAGTGGGACACAATCATGAAGTGGAATGACATTTATTGGATATTTCAAACTTTTTTAACAATTCAAAAACTGAAACATTGGGCGTGCAAAATTATTCAGCCCCTTTACTTTCAGTGCAGCAAACTCTCTCCAGAAGTTCAGTGAGGATCTCTGAATGATCCAATGTTGACCTAAATGACTAATGATGATAAATACAATCCACCTGTGTGTAATCAAGTCTCTGTATAAATGCACCTGCACTGTGATAGTCTCAGAGGTCCGTTAAAAGCGCAGAGCATCATGAAGAACAAGGAACACACCAGGCAGGTCCGAGATACTGTTGTGAAGAAAACAAAAAGATTTCCCAAGCTTTAAACATCCCAAGGAGCACTGTGCAAGCGATAATATTGAAATGGAAGGAGTATCAGACCACTGTAAATCTACCAAGACCTGGCCGTCCCTCTAAACTTTCAGCTCATACAAGGAGAAGACTGATCAGAGATGCAGCCAAGAGGCCCATGATCACTCTGGATGAACTGCAGAGATCTACAGCTGAGGTGGGAGACTCTGTCCATAGGAAAACAATCAGTCGTATATTGCACAAATCTGGCCTTTATGGAAGAGTGGCAAGAAGAAAGCCATTTCTTAAAGATATCCATAAAAGTGTTGCTTAAAGTTTGCCACAGGCCACCTGGGAGACACACCAAACATGTGGAAGAAGGTGCCCTGGTCAGATGAAACCAAAATTGAACTTTTTGGCAACAATGCAAAACGTTATGTTTGGCGTAAAAGCAACACAGCTCATCACCCTGAACACACCATCCCCACTGTCAAACATGGTGGTGGCAGCATCATGGTTTGGGCCTGCTTTTCTTCAGCAGGGACAGGGAAGATGGTTAAAATTGATGGGAAGATGGATGGAGCCAAATACAGGACCATTCTGGAAGACCTGATGGAGTCTGCAAAAGACATGAGACTGGGATGGAGATTTGTCTTCCAACAAGACAATGATCCAAAACATAAAGCAAAATCTACAATGGAATGGTTCAAAAATAAACATATCCAGGTGTTAGAATGGCCAAGTCAAAGTCCAGACCTGAATCCAATCGAGAATCTGTGGAAAGAACTGAAAACTGCTGTTCACAAATGCTCTCCATCCAACCTCACTGAGCTCGAGCTGTTTTGCAAGGAGGAATGGGAAAAAAATTCAGTCTCTCGATGTGCAAAACTGATAGAGACATACCCCAAGCGACTTACAGCTGTAATCGCAGCAAAAGGTGGTGCTACAAAGTATTAACTTAAGGGGGCTGAATAATTTTGCACGCCCAATTTTTCCATTTTTGATTTGTTAAAAAAGTTTGAAATATCCAATAAATGTCGTTCCACTTCATGATTGTGTCCCACTTGTTGTTGATTCTTCACAAAAAAATACAGTTTTATATCTTTATGTTTGAAGCCTGAAATGTGGCAAAAGGTCGCAAAGTTCAAGGGGGCCGAATACTTTCGCAAGGCACTGTATATACAGTACCAGTCAAAGTTTGGACACACTTACTCATTCAAGGGTTTTTCTTATTTTTCACTATTTTAGACACTGTAGCATAATAATAAAGACATCAAAACTTTGAAACAATACATGTGGAATCATGATGTAGTTACCAAATAACTGTTAAATATATTTTATATTTGAGATTCTTCAAAGTAGCCACCCTTTGCCTTGATGACAGCTTGGCATTCTCTCAACCAGCTACACCTGGAATGCTTTTCCAACCGTCTTGAATGAGTTCCCACATATGCTTGAGCACTTGTTGGCTGATTTTCCTTCACCCTGCGGTCCAAATCATCCCAAACCATCTCAATTGGGTTGAGGTCGGGTGATTGTGGAGGCCAGGTCATCTGATGCAGGACTCCATCTCTCTCCTTCTTGGTCAAATAGCCCTTACACAGCCTGGAGGTGTGTTTTGGGTCATCGTCCTGTTGAAAAACAAATTAGTCCCACTAAGCGCAAACCAGATGGGATTGAGTTTCACTGCAGAATGCTGCGGTAGCCATTATGGTTAAGTGTGCCTTGAATTCTAAATAAATCACAGACAGTGACACCAGCAAAGCACCCCCACACCATCACACCTCCTCCTCCATGCTTCACGGTGGGAACCACACATGCAGAGATCATCCTTTGCTTCACACAAAGACACATCGTTTGGAACCAAAAATCTTACATTTGGACTCATCAGACCAAAGGACAGATTTCTACCGGTCTAATGTCCATTGCTCGTGTTTCTTGGTTCAAGCTAGCCTCTCCTTCTTATTGGTGTCCTCTATTAGTGGTTTCTTTGCAGCAATTCGACCATGAAGGCCTGATTCACGCAGTCTCCTCTGAACAGATGATGTTGAGATGTGTCTGTTACTTGAACTCTGTGAAGCATTTATTTGGGCTGCAATTTCTGAGGCTGGCAATTCTAATGAATTTATGCTCTGCAGCAGACGTACATTTCCTGTTGCGGTCCTCATGAAAGTTAGTTTCCTCATAGCGCTTGATGGTTTTAGCGACTGCACTTGAAGAAACTTTCGAAGTTCTTGAAATCTTCCGGATTGACTGACCTTCATGTCTTAAAGTCATGATGGACTGTTGTTTCTCTTTGCTTATTTGAGTTGTTCTTGCTATAATATGGACATAGTCTTTTACCAAATAGAGCTATCTTCTGTATACCAACCCTACATTGTCACAACACAACTGATTGGCTCAAACGCATTAAGAAGGAAATGTACTTTTAACAAGGCACACCTGTTAATTGAAATGCATTTCAGGCGACTACCTTATGAAGCTGGTTGAGAGAATGCCAAGAGTGGTGCAAAGCTGTAATCAAGGCAAAGGGTGGCTACTTTGAAGAATCTCAAATATAAAATATATTTTGATTTGTTTAACATTTTTTTGATTACTACATGATACCATGTGTGTTATTTCATAGTTTTGACGTCTTCACTATTATTCTACAATGTCGAAAATAGTAAAAATTAAGAAAAACCCTTGAATGAGTAGGTGTGTCCAAACTTTTGACTGGTACTGTATATACGTCTGCCACTGCACAAGCCTGCTTGTGTGTGTCAATGAATGTATTTCTATGACTGTGTGTATTATTAACTAAAAACACATATATTGACACAGCCTCACTCACAGTCACAACCACACAAAGGCTGCCCCAACACACACGTTCGGCCCTGATCCTGTGACAAAGGGCCACAGCATTCTAAAACCTTACCATTTCACTGGCATAAGACCCAAGCTCCCTGACACTATCACCCTCATCTCTAAAATACTTCCTTCCCTACACCTGCTGAATTTAAGTGCATCCTACAGTTAAACCAGATTATAAGAAACCCCTGAAAAGACCAAGCCAGAGAGAATCTCAATTTCATTTATTTGATTCCTCATGTTCTCTCTCCTTGCCTCCTTCTCAAAACAGATTGGATGAGGAACCTCTGACCTTCTCATCCAATGAGTTTTGAGAAGGAGGCGAGGAAAGAGGCAAGGAAAGAGGGTTAAAGGAATCAAGGAAGTGCAATTGAGATTCACCCCCTGAGAAATAATTCCACCAGCCTTACCTTCAGCAGGTCAATCTCCTTGATGCAGTCCTGGCGAGCCTTGGCGTCCATCATTTCAAATATCTAAAGAAAAGAATACAACGAAGTTTGTACCGTTATCCGACTGCATTGTCAGAGGTATTCCATAGAATCCTCAGCCAGCTCTAACACATAACCCCAGTGCCCAGCGTAACGCCAGTGATCTTCACGTCTAGACCTGTAGAGCAGAAGTGTGTCTAGGCCTCTGACCCAAACACTAACCAACATGGTTCAGTAGTTTCAAGCATTAGGCTGGGGAAAAACACTGCACACACTGTGGCCTTCCTGGCCCAGACGTGAACCAAACTGCCTTTGCCAACCCTTGGCTGTATCTCAATAGTCCTTGATTAGCACTGATGTGAAAGGACGATGTCAGTGAAACAAATAGCTGGTTTGGTAGAGCCAGGTATTCACCATATCGTCTTCCCCTTTTCTATGTTTCACAGAGCAGTGCACATGAAGGAGGAGAGACGGGGAGAGGAAGCCACTTTAGACTACTGAGATGTACCTATAGAGTAAATGCCAAAAAGGATAGGACTCAATATAGTACCTGGACTTTCTTCAGAGCCACATGCTGGCCCTCCAGAAGGTAGGTGGCTTTGTAGACCTCGCTGAACTGGCCCCGGCCAATCTTCTTCTCAATGCGGAAGTTGGCCAGCGTGCAGCAGTACTGGTGGCTCTGCATGTTTCTCAGTGAGGGGAAGAAGAATGGACAGTTTTAGTTAGGGAGAAATACTGTAGTAACCTGTTGAGAGAGAAGGTTCATATGCCCATGTTGGCTTGGATAGGATTGGCACATCTATTGATGTGCATGAGTGACAGTTCTCTGGGATTTGAATGAATGTGCCTTAATATCACTCAGGTGAGTTATTCATATAAGCCGTGGCATTAACATTTGACACTGGCTACAGTTTTCTCCAAGGTTGGACATACATGCACTGGTATGACTGTAGCATCCTTGAGCGACACAACAGTAACTAAAACCCATCTGAAAAATGTAGAAGAGTAGCTAACGATTCTGTGTAATAAACATGTCTGTCAGTTCTAGGAACCAAACTCAGCAAAAAAACAAGTGTCCACTCACTGTCAACTGCATTTATTTTCAGCAAACTTAACATCTGTAAATATTTGTATGAACATAACAAGATTGAACAACTGTGACATAAACTGAACAAGTTCCACAGATATGTGACTAACAGAAATGGAATAATGTGTCCCTGAACAAAAGGGGGGTCAAAATCAAAAGTAACAGTCAGTATCTGGTGTGGCCACCAGCTACATTAAGTACTGCAGTGCATCTCCTCCTCAGGGACTGCACCAGATTTGCCAGTTCTTGCTGTGAGATGTTACCCCACTCTTCCACCAAGGCACCTGCAAGTTCCCAGACATTTCTGGGGGAATGGCCCCAGCCCTCACCCTCCAATCCAACAGGTCCCAGAAGTGCTCAATGAGATTGAGATCCGGGCTCTTCGCTGGCCATTGCAGAACACTGACATTCCTGTCTTGCAGGAAATCACACACAGAACTAGCAGTATGGCTAGTGGCATTGTCATGCCGGAGGGGCATGTCAGGATGAGCCTGCAGGAAGGGTACCACATGAGGGAGGAGGATGTCTTCCCTGTAAAGCACAGCGTTGAGATTGCCTGCAATGACAATAAGCTCAGTCCGATGATGCTGTGACACACCACCCCAGACCATGACGGACCCTCCACCTCCAAATCGATCCCGCTCCAGAGTAAAGGCCTCGGTGTAACGCTCATTCCTTCAACGATAAACACAAATCTGACCACCACCCCTGGTGAGACAAAACCGCGACTTGTCAGGGAAGAGCAATTTTTGCCAGTCCTGTCTGGTCCAGCGACGGTGGGTTTGTGCCCATAGGTGACATTGTTACCAGTGATGTCTGGTGAGGACCTGCCTTACAACAGGCCTACAAGCCCTCAGTCCAGCCTCTCCCAGCCTATTACGGACAGTCTGAGCACTGATGGAGGGATTGTGCGTTTGGGTGTAACTCGGGCCATTGTTGTTCCCATCCTGTACCTGTCCCGCAGGTGTGATGTTCAAATTTACCGATACTGTAGGTGTTGTTACACGTGGTCTGCCACTGAGAGGACAATCAGCTGTCCGTCCTGTCCCCCTGTAGCGCTGTCTTAGGCGTCTCACGGTACGGACATTGCAATTTATTGCCCTGGCCACATCTGCAGTCCTCATGCCTCCTTGCAGCATGCCTCCATGCAGATGAGCAGGGACTCTGGGCATCTTTCTTTTGGTGTTTTCCAGAGTCAGTAGAAAGGCCTCTTTAGTGTCCTAAGTTTTCATAACTGTGACCTTAATTGCCTACCATCTGTAAGTGTCTTAATGACCGTTCCACAGGTGCATGTTCATTACTTGTTTATGGTTCATTGAACGAGCATGGGAAACAGAGTTTAAACCCTTTACAATGAAGATCTGTGAAGATATTTAGAAGACAGGGTCCTGAAAAAGGGACATTTATTTTTTTACTGAGTTTATATGGCACAGCTAAGGGTCCGCAAGTCACTCAGTCACTCTGTAAAAGATTCTCACTCATACTGTATCACAGTGTTGACACTGGCTAACATGCTGACAATAGACAAGGCTGAAAATATAGTTCAGTTTGTCTTCCATTTACACAGAGCATCAGTCGTTCACACAGTACATGTACCCAGCCAACCAAATGTTCCTGACCATGTCACATTTCAGGTTCCAATTCAAATCAGTTCACACAACAATGTGCCTTGTGGATACAGATCCATAGTGGCCAATGTCACACCCAGGTTTCTAGGGCAAGATGGTATCTAGGGCAATATTAATTCTATGGCAAGATGGATTCTAGGGCAATATTAATTCTATGGCAAGATGGATTCTAGGGCAAGAAGGTTTCTTGGGCAGGATTTATTCTAGGGCAAGATGGATTCTTGGGCAAGAAGGTTTCTAGGACAAGATGGTTTCTAGGGCAAGATGGATTCTAGGGCAAGATGGTTTCTAGGGCAAGATGGTTTTTAGGGCAAGATGGATTCTAGGGCAAGATGGTTTTTAGGGCAAGATGGATTCTAGGGCAAGATGGTTTTTAGGGCAAGATGGATTCTAGGGCAAGAAGGTTTCTAGGGAAAGATGGTTTCTAGGGCAAGATGGTTTCTATGGCAAGATACAATGCTGAGAGGAAAGTATCTCCCTTTATGCCACTTAGAAGACACTTTTATCCAGGAAAGTGAGTGCATACATTTTGAGTATGTGATCCAAACAGGAATTGAACCCACAACCTCGGTATTGCTAGTGTCACACTCTTACCAACTGAGCAACATTGGACCAGCATAGCTGGGTGGTTCAGTTGGTAAATCAAAGCATCTGTGGTCCTTTCTGTACCACCGGTCTGTCTCGGTGGCACAAGCCTCCCAACGGCTCCCCTTTTTGACAGACAGCCAGCCGTTATTGATGCCATTTGTAATTGCCGTAATTGTTTCGAGGGGAGGGCTGGGGTGTGTCTGTGTGTGTCGATGCTAATACTGAGCGACACAAACCCTGGGTGACACACACTCTGATACTTGGCGCCGTGGAATATTCCCAGCTGCTCATTTACATATGCGCTGACCCAGATTAGCATGCTCTATTAGAGTGCCACTGCTAATTAGAGATAGCCTGATATGCTAATATGCTAGCCAGGCTGCTATCTTACCTAGATTAGTCATTATATAACCCCATACTCCAAAACTGTGGCTCTGTCATATTTGGTATAACACTACAACTGTTATTGTTCTTTTTTTCCATTAATTAATTACAAAACAATAGAGGAGAAATCTGTGTCATTGAAGAGTGACAAGTTGTTTGTGAAGTAAACCTCAATAGTAGTGGGATGCTTTAAAAAGTACTAGGATATGCAGGCTTACATCCCCCAAATGCATTGATTACATCTCCTCAAACCTGGGGTCCATTCAACACACCTGAGCTGACGGGGCAGAGTTCAGAGCCTGCCCTAACAGAGCATGACCCGTAGCAAGAGGGCATTCTGTGCTGCTCCATTCATCCAGGATGGGTTGAGACAAACATGGCAGGACAGCAAGGAGGTTTGCTCTGCTCACTAAATACATACACTTCTACTATGCTTGAGTTGGAGAGTCATGTCCTTTAGAATTTATCTTTACATGTTTGTAATGCAACTAGGGCCACACTACGGGTTAACAATAACTTGAACTGGAATGCACATGGTACTTTGTCCCCATGTTTGTTTCTAGGGCCTAGTATGGACAGCTGAGAGTGTTGAAGTTATCCTCTCAGGGAACCTTCATTTCTCTTTGACTCATTGTATACTATCTGGTTTGCCTTTGATGAATTCCGATATTCCCTGTGCTGAATCGAATGTGATTCACAGTGGATTTCAACAGGAACAATGTTCAACTGTTCTTTATCCCAAGATTTACAAACCCTTGACTCCTGAGTGGTGCAGTGGTCTAAGGCACTGCATCACAGTGTTGTGGCATCACTACAGCCTGGGGTTTGATCCCAAACCAGTGCCATGACCAGGAGACTCGTAGGGCGGTGCACAATTAGCTTGCATGTCCTGTTCAATTACATTGAGGTCCAGTGCTGACTTAAACAATGGCTTTCATTTGAACCTATCATCTACTATGAAACAACAACAGCAAATAAAAATGTAGGTTTTATCTAACATACTCGATCTGGCATTCACTTGTCAGCATCGATACGTCAACAAAACGTATCCTTGACTCAATGGGGTCTTTGTTCCTTGAATGTGCATCACAAAAAAGGCCTGAAGTTAACATTAAATCATTACATACCATAACGCAAAATGGTATTTTTCTTTCTTTTTCTCAATTCCTCTCACTGGCCAAGAAAAATCTCAGGGGCTGCATATTACTCCTGACGTTCAAGAGGGTTTAGCCATTCATTGGGCTATTGAAACAGTAGAGCATGCCCTATGGATTACTGTGAGGACTTACTACACTGCTCAAAACTGAGAGAGAGAGAGAGAGAGAGAGAGAGAGAGAGAGAGAGAGAGAGAGAGAGAGAGAGAGAGAGAGAGAGAGAGAGAGAGAGAGAGAGAGAGAGAGAGAGAGAGAGAGAGAGAGAGAGAGAGAGAGAGAGAGAGAGAGAGAGAGAGAGAGAGAGAGAGAGAGAGAGAGAGAGACAGACAGAGAGACAGAGAGAGAGAGAGAGAGAGAGAGAGAGAGAGAGAGAGAGAGAGAGAGAGAAAGACAGAGAGACAGAGAGAGAGAGAGAGAGAGAGAGAGAGAGAGAGAGAGAGAGAGAGAGAGAGAGAGAGAGAGAGAGAGAGAATTATAGAGTCAAAACCCTTAACTTCCCTCCAGCTTCCAGCTCTCCGTTCCAATCCACATGTGCTTCATCACTTTGTACTGCGACTGACGGCGAGAGCCCGGGGTGAACTGGAAAAGCTCTTCCAGAATCTCAATAGCTCCTAACTCTATCAACATAATTTTTCTTTCCCTCTTTCTTTTCTTTTTAGGTTCTCTGGCCTTTGGAGCGTCATAAAATCAGCATCAAGAGAAACAAATGGCTTTGCCATAACGGATCTCCCCGAGTCTTGAGACGCTATTAGCTAATCCAGAGTGACGTTGGCTGATTGGTCTTTGGCTCGTTGGGCTGTGGTGTTAACTCAAGTACTCTTCACTAGCTGCTGCAGTGGCGGTGACGTGCTGTGTCAGATCTGGCAGCCGCCGTGCTGCAGTGATTGTGGGAGACTCCCTGATGATGTTTCAAGGGGTGGCCGCAGAAATGCGCAATTGTTGTAAGCGGTCGATTCCTGTATTTAGGTGGAGGGTGACTGGTATATGACTTGACACAGATTAATGACGTTAGGGAACTTATTTTATCAAATGTGTAAAACCCTCAACAAACAAATTAAAAGACCATCGATACCATCAATACTGAAGAAATTGAGGTTGAACATTTTCAGTCACCAAATTCTTAACTTCAGTGGCTGTACTCTGTGGCAAAACGCTGTAGTTTGACCCTCTCATCACATTGAAAAGCCCCAACTATAGGGAGGAAGGAAGAAGGGGTAGAGGTGGTCAGAGAGGTACCATCATGGAAAATGATGATGGCATTACACTAAACAGAACAGGTTTTCATTTCTTCCTATCACCGTAGCAGATGTTCAATATCATTGGCTAATTGCACTTAAACACTACGTAATGACAGACTCCGCACCGCGCCACCAAGTAACACAACAACACCATTACCTCACTATCAAGCCGGCACAACAATTTGTCACGTAATCGCCCTCACACAGCTGAAAGCCAATGAAGAGGCGATTAAGGCTAATTTCTTCAACAATTACCACTCATTATGTGCAGAGTCAAGAGCAGGCTTTGACTACTGTTAAATGACGGGGTTGCTAAGATAGTCTCTACTAATATGTAGTTAGGGAGTGACACCTGCTTGCCTACAGTCATAACTCTCAGTGATGTCAAGGGCTTCCGTGCAAACCTGACCTGTTTTTTCCATCCCAGTCAATCATCTTAAGTCCTTCTATGCTCTTTGAAGCATTGTGAAAATGCATTTTGCGTTTATCTATTAGCATTACACTTAGGTCTTAAAACAACAGCGACAAACAACAACAGACAAATTATTTTATGTTGTAAAATGTAAAAATGAACTGGAATTTGTTTATTCAAAAGCAGAAATGAATTCACACACTCATGCACGCACATGCAAACACGCTCACATACACACACACACACACACACACACACACACACACACACACACACACACACACACACACACACACACACACACACACACACACACACACACACACACACACACACACACACACACACACACACACACACCAGTGTAGACTAGAATATGACGTCTCACCTGATCTTCTCCAGGCATCTTGTAGAGGTTCTTGTTCTGGTTGTCTAGGTTGTGCTGGTGATGGCTGTTCTGTGCCTCCATGGTGGACTTGGCATACAGTACCAGGCCCCTTCACCCCTGGTAGAGACAAGAGACAGAACTAACTTAGCCGTGGTTGAGAGTGTGTGTGTGTGTGTGTGTGTGTGTGTGTGTGTGTGTGTGTGTGTGTGTGTGTGTGTGTGTGTGTGTGTGTGTGTGTGTGTGTGTGTGTGTGTGTGTGTGTGTGTGTGTGTGTGTGTGTGTGTGTGTGTGCGTGTGTGTGCGTGCGCGCGTGCGTGTACATGTACGTGTGCGTGTGCGTATGTGACGTGTAGCTAGTCTTATTCTGAGCCATGGGGACTCCTTGCATAGAGTCAGTCCAGGAATGGGCAATCATTTTGTCTCTAGGGCCACATCGAGATTTTTGAAATTCAACGGAGGCACACAGTTTTTTTTGGAGTGATTTCTTCAAAATCAATTTGCAGACCGGAAAAGTGGCCATAAAACAAAGAAAAGCCAGTACAGGGCTTTACCCCTATACCACCGCCTCAGACAGATTAGACTGCCAGAGACAGCATCCTATACCACCGCCTCAGACAGATTAGACTGCCAGAGACAGCATCCTATACCACCGCCTCAGACAGATTAGACTGCCAGAGACAGCATCCTATACCACCGCCTCAGACAGATTAGACTGCCAGAGACAGCATCCTATACCACCGCCTCAGACAGATTAGACTGCCAGAGACAGCATCCTATACCACCGCCTCAGACAGATTAGACTGCCAGAGACAGCATCCTATACCACCGCATCAGATAGATTAGACTGCCAGAGACACACAGCATCCTATACCACCGCCTCAGACAGATTAGACTGCCAGAGACACACAGCATCCTATACCACTGCCTCAGACAGATTAGACTGCCAGAGACACACAGCATCCTATACCACTGCCTCAGACAGATTAGACTGCCAGAGACACACCGCATCCTATACCACCGCCTCAGACAGATTAAACTGCCAGAGACACACCGCATCCTATACCACCGCCTCAGACAGATTAAACTACCAGAGACACACAGCATCCTATACCACTGCCTCAGACAGATTAGACTGCCAGACACACCGCATCCTATACCACCGCCTCAGACAGATTAAACTACCAGAGACACACAGCATCCTATACCACTGCCTCAGACAGATTAGACTACCAGAAACACACAGCATCCTATACCACTGCCTCAGACAGATTAGACTACCAGAGACACACAGCATCCTATACCCACATGAGGATAGACCGGCCAATAAGCCAAACTGCTACACACATACCAAAACACACAGATATGTATTATCTACCTAAGTAACCCAAAGTGAATGTAAAACATACGTCCATATAAGATAATAGTCCAATGAATGATGAGATCCCTATGTATCTGTACACACACACACATCTATTTTTCTGCAGAGTAAACACTTTTACACCCTATTTACAGAGGTGAGGAAGTGGGCCACATTGTGAAGGCGTAAGCAGAAAATGCAGATTATACAAAACCAAGGCCATGCACACACTCCCTCCACCCCCCCACACCCACACACACGTTGATGGAGAGAAAGTGAGCGGAGAGAGATGACTCAAGTAACAAAGTAAACTATAAAAAACTACTAAACTACTAAAACTGGACGTGAAACATGGCGTATCACATTTGACGAACCAATCATGCAAATACCGTTATAGAAGGTAATGTTAGAAAAACGAACTGATCTGTGCATCAATAAGGGTATATCGTAAAATACGATATACAGCCCAGCCCTACTTCTGCCATCAGCTGGCAAGACACTGAACAACATTACATAATCTTATGACTTACATTATAATTATCATGCCATAGTTATATAGACCTTATTCCAAAGGGCTGAACTGAGTAAACTGTACCCTAACAGTCTAACCCTGACCCTGTGATGTAACGTGGAGCAATACAAATCAGATGGTTTTATCTGAACTCAACTGGCAGAAAGAGCTACGTGTAAAATAGTAGACACTACTGTACTAGCTAGAGTCATAACAGATTACTGAACAACCTTGTAATGAATGACTGTTCCACCACTGGCTTTTAACACACATTATTTATTTGAATCCACAAATCACGTCACAGTCGAGATGGATTCAAACATTTCACAGGTCATGGATATACACCACCGTTCAAAAGTTTGGGGTCACTTAGAAATTTCCTTGTTTTTGAAATAAAAACACATTTTTGGTCCATTAAAATAATATCAAATTGATCAGAAAAACAGTGTAGACATTGTTAATGTTGTAAATGACTATTGTAGCTGGAAATGGCAGATTTTTTATAGAATATCTTCATAGGCGTACAGAGGCCCATTATCAGCAACTATCACTTCTGTGTTCCAATGGCACGTTGTGTTAGCTAATCCAAGTCTATCATTTGAAAAGGCTAATTGATCATTAGAAAACCCTTTTGTAATTATGTTCGCACAGCTGAAAACTGTTGTCTGATTAAAGAAGCAATAAATCTGGCCTTCTTTAGACTAGTTGAGTATCTGGAGCATCAGCATGTGGAGCATCAGCATGTGCTTTTCTTTCAAAAACAAGGACATTTCTAAGTGACCTCAAACTTTTGAATGGTAGTGTATATGGAAACTTAGGAACACACACACACACACACACACACACACACACACACACACACACACACACACACACACACACACACACACACACACACACACACACACACACACACACACACACACACACACACACACACACACACACACACACACACACACACACACACACACACACACACACACACACACACACACACACACACACACACACACACACACACACACAGACACACACACACACACACACACACACACACACACACACACACACACACACACACACACACACACACACACACACACACACACACACACACACACACACACACACAGACACACACACACACACACACACACACACACACACACACACACACACACACACACACACACACACACACACACACACACACACACACACACAGACACACACACAGACACACACACAGACACACACACACAGACACACACACACACACACACACAGACACACACACAGACACACACACAGACACACACACACAGACACACACACACAGACACACACACACACACAGACACACACACAGACACACACACACACACACACACACACACACACACACACACACACACACACACACACACACACACACACACACACACACACACACACACACACACACACACACACACACACACACACACACACACACACACACACTATCCATATCTGCCATATCTGTGAGGGCTCTAGATAAACTGTTATAGACTTGAACATGCACGGCTGTGAGAAGCCATACTACCAGCCTGGAACGGATATTTGTAGGGGTGATTCAGCTTATTTGTTTAATATATACTGTATGTTTAATGTATACTGTATGTGTGTCTGAGGGTTAAGGGCTTAAGCCCAAGGTCTTTTTTTGAGACTCTCATTGAGCTCTCTAGAAGGATACGTTTTCAATTCGTAATCAATGGAGGTACAGAGGGGTGAGGGGTCGATGTTGTATCAGTTTTTCTGAGCTCATATTTGTCTGACCTATCGGAAGAGATTGGAGATATACAGTGCAGAGAAACAGATTTGTTCGTGTGAGGTACAAATGAAAGATTGATAAAAGAGAGAAAAATAGAGAAAAAGAGAGTGAGTGAGTCAGAGAGAGGAGAGAGAGTGTGACTATACACTATAGCAGAAGATGGGTAGTGGTTGCAACTCAAAATCACCTCGCATGTTTGAGCGGGTATGTGTGTGTTTGAGTGGCTGTGTGTATACTTGAGTGGGTGTGTGTGTGTTTGAGCAGATGTGTGTATGTGTATGTGTGCTTTCACAGAGAACTGTAACGTGTGTCTCACACAGGGTTCGTCGCTCATCTTATAATTGAAATCTGGCCTGTGGGATACCCCAACAACACTCACATTTTATTCTGCACCTCTGACTTCACAGAATGGAAACAATTTCATCTTAGTTTAGAGAAACTGAACACTGCATCACATTCAGTTCTTAGAAAAGGATTTCTGAGGAAAAAGTTCCTGGCTAGTGCTTTCAGTGGTGGAAAAAGTACTAAATTGCCATACTTCAGAAAAAGTAAAGATACGGTAATAGAAAATGACTCAAGTAAAAGTAAAATGCACCTAATCAAATCAAATGACATTTTGATTTGATTTGACCTAGTGAAATACTATTTGAGTAAAAGTCTAAAGGTATCTGGTTTTAAATGTACCTTGTCCCTAGGCGGTGGGTATTCCACGCAGGTATTTTTATTTTATTTATTTCACCTTTATTTAACCAGGTAGGCTAGTTGAGAACACCTTTATTTAACCAGGTAGACTAGTTGAGAACACCTTTATTTAACCAGGTAGGCTAGTTGAGAACAAGTTCTCATTTGCAACTTCGACCTGGCCAAGATAAAGCGTAGCAATTCGACACAAACAACAACACAGAGTTACACATGGAATAAACAAAACATACAGTCAATAACACAGTAGAAAAAGAAAAAAAAGTCTATATACAGTGAGTGCAAATGAGGTAAGTTAAGGAAATAAATAGGCCATGGTGGCGAAGTAATTACAATATAGCAATTAAACACTGGAATGGTAGATCGGCAGAAGATGAATGTGCAGGTAGAGATACTGGGGTGCAAAGGAGCAAAATAAATCAATACCAGTATGGGGATGAGGTAGGTAGATAGATGGGCTGTTTACAGATGGGCTATGTACAGGTGCAGTGATCTGTAAGCTGCTCTGACAGCTGGTGTTTAAAGCTAGTGAGGGAGATGTGAGTCTCCAGCTTCAGAGATTTTTGCAATTCGTTCCAGTCATGGGCAGCAGAGAACTGGAAGGAAAGATGACCAAAGGAGGAATTGCCTTTGGGGGTGACCAGTGAGATATACCTGCTGGAGCGCGTGCGACGAGTGGGTGCTGCTATGGTGACCAGTGAGCTGAGATAAGGCGGGGCTTTACCTAGCAGATACTTGTAGATAACCTGTAGCCAGTGGGTTTGGCGACGAGTATGAAGCGAGGGCCAACCAACGAGAGCGTACAGGTCGCAATGGTGGGTAGTGTATGGGGCTTTGGTGACAAAACGGATGGCACTGTGATAGACTGCATCCAGTTTGTTGAGTAGAGTGTTAGAGGCTATTTTATAGATGACATCACCGAAGTCGAGGATCGGTAGGATGGTCAGTTTTACGAGGGTATGTGGTCCTTCTGTAGCTCAGTTGGTAGAGCATGGCGCTTGTAACGCCAGGGTAGTAGGTTCGATCCCTGGGACCACCCATACGTAGAATGTAGAATGTATGCACTCATGACTGTAAGTCGCTTTGGATAAAAGCGTCTGCTAAATGGCATATATTACATATATATATTTGTCAGCATGAGTGAAGGATGCTTTGTTGCGATATAGGAAGCCGATTCTAGATTTAATTTTGCATTGGAGATGCTTAATGTGAGTCTGGAAGGAGAGTTTACAGTCTAACCAGACACCCAGGTATTTGTAGTTGTCCACGTATTCTAAGTCAGAGCCGTCCAGAGTAGTGATGCTGGACGGGCGAGCAGGTGCGTGCAGTGATCGATTGAATAGCATGCATTTCGTTTTATTGCATTTAAGAGCAGCTGGAGGTCACGGAAGGAGAGTTGTATGGCATTGAAGCTCGTCTGGAGGTTAGTTAACACAGTGTCCAAGGAGGGGCCAGAAGTATACAGAATGGTGTCGTCTGCGTAGAGGTGGATCAGAGAATCACCAGCAGCAAGAGCAACATCATTAATGTATACAGAAAAGAGATAATTGAACCCTGTGGCACACCCATAGAGACTGTCAGAGGTCCGGACAACAGTCTCTCCGATTTGACACACTGAATTCTATCAGAGAAGTAGTTGGTAAACCAGGCGAGGCAATCATTTGAGAAACCAAGGCTGTCGAGTCTGCCAATAAGAATGTTGTGATTGACAGGGTCGAAAGCCTTGGCCAGGTCGATGAACACGGCTGCACAGTAATGTCTCTTATCGATGGTGGTTATGATGCCGTTTAGGACCTTGAGTGTGGCTGAGGTGTTAACTTGGCTTTCGAAGACCTTAGAAAGACAGGGTAGGATATATATAGGTCTGTAACAGTTTGGGTCTAGAGTGTCACCCCCTTTGAAGAGGGGGATGACCGCGGCAGCTTTCCAATCTTTGGGAATCTCAGACGATACGAAAGAGAGGTTGAACAGGCTTGTAATAGGGGTTGCAACAATTTCGGCAGGCAATTTTAGAAAGAGAGGGTCCAGATTGTCTAGCCCGGCTGATTTTTAAGGGTCCAGATTTTGCAGCTCTTTCAGAACATCAGCTATCTGGATTTGGGTAAAGGAGAAATGGTGGGGGCTTCTGCGGGTTTCTGTGGAGGGTGCCGGGCAGTTGACTGGGGTAGGGGTAGCCATGTGGAATGAGGTAGTGGCAGTGCTGGTGACACTAGCTGCAGTAACACATGGGAGGGGGTCACACTCGGTCAATCAGAGAGGGAGCAAATTATTGTGGCCCTGGCGGCACGAAATAATCAAAAGGTCTGACTGCTCAGAGATGCTTGGGAAAATGGTCACAATGGGGGACCAGCATGTGTGTGTTTCAGGGGAAAGAGATGTATCTGACCTCGATCAGGTAGGACTTTACGTATATGACCTCCATCAGGTATGACTTGACGTATCTGACCTCGATCAGGTAGGACTTTACGTATCTGACCTCCATCAGGTATGACTTGGCGTATCTGACCTCCATCAGGTATGACTTGGCGTATCTGACCTCCATCAGGTAGGACTTTACGTATCTGACCTCCATCAGGTAGGACTTTATGTATCTGACCTCCATCAGGTATGACTTGGCGTATCTGACCTCCATCAGGTAGGACTTTACGTATCTGACCTCCATCAGGTAGGACTTTATGTATCTGACCTCCATTAGGTATGACTTTATGTATCTGACCTCCATCAGGTATGACTTGGCGTATCTGACCTCCATCAGGTATGAGTTGGCGTATCTGACCTCCATCAGGTAGGACTTGGCGTATCTGACCTCCATCAGGTAGGACTTTACGTATCTGACCTCCATCAGGTAGGACTTTATGTATCTGACCTCCATCAGGTATGACTTTATGTATCTGACCTCCATTAGGTATGACTTGGCGTATCTGACCTCCATCAGGTAGGACTTGGCGTATCTGACCTCCATGAGGTAGGACTTGGCGTATCTGACCTCCATCAGGTAGGACTTGGTGTATCTGACTTATTTTCTGTCTATTTGAAGTATTTTCAAATAATTTCCTATAAAAACAGTATTTTTAAATACTTATTTCCAAATACATTTAAAATACCCAAACAGGCATGAGTTCAAATGCATGGAGTATTTCAATATTTGTATGCATTTGAGTATTTTCAAATACATGCCAATCCTTTCCAAATGTGTTTTCAAATACATTCCAATATTCAGCTATTTCCATTTTCAAATACATTTTTTCCAAATACATGTACTCACTTTAAAATATATGTGAAAGTAATTGAAATACAATAAACAGTATCTGAACGCAGGTCTTGTGTGTGTGTTACAGGATTTGCATCTGTACTAACATTGTAGCCGTTAAGGTTGTGGCAGCAAGAAAATATGAGCCATTCTTCCAGAGCAGATAAAATAATGTGTCCTTGGACTTTGCGTTGTATCAACATATTTTGGGAGTTATTGGAATTTATGACATTTTCAAAGATATTATTGTGTCCTGAGTCTTTTGAAAGCACGTAGTATTAAAAAAAAGAGTTCCCTGTCTTCTTAGGGGTCGTAAGGTTCAACGGTGAAACTTTGAACAAAGTTTATCTTATGAAGACCGAGTGAAGCCTTCATAAACCCTTTGTAAAGCCTACATAGAATATACTTCCACTGACAGTAGTATTTGAAAAGGCCTGAAGCGTATGTAGCAAATCCATCAAGATGATATACATTGAGGTCTGCCTGCGCTGCTGGTGTGAGACAGGTAATGCCCTATTGAAATGACCTTGCCAAGGGGCTCCTAAAGGGAATTTGAATACTTTATTTTTAACACCAAAATGACAATCGCAAATTACGATTCAGCCCTCTAAGACTAGTATTAAGTTAGGATTCAGCCCTCTAAGACCAGTATTAAGTTAGGATTCATTTACATTTACATTTACATTTAAGTCATTTAGCAGACGCTCTTATCCAGAGCGACTTACAAATTGGTGCATTCACCTTATGACATCCAGTGGGACAGTCACTTAACAATAGTGCATCTAAAACTTAGGGGGGTGGGGTGAGAGGGATTACTTAACCTATCCTAGGTATTCCTTAAAGAGGTGGGGTTTCAGGTGTCTCCGGAAGGTGGTGTTTGACTCCGCTGTCCTGGCGTCGTGAGGGAGTTTGTTCCACCATTGGGGGGCCAGGGCAGCGAACAGTTTTGACTGGGCTGAGCGGGAGCTGTACTTCCTCAGTGGTAGGGAGGCGAGCAGGCCAGAGGTGGATGAACGCAGTGCCCTTGTTTGGGTGTAGGGCCTGATCAGAGCCTGGAGGTACTGAGGTGCCGTTCCCCTCACAGCTCCGTAGGCAAGCACCATGGTCTTGTAGCGGATGCGAGCTTCAACTGGAAGCCAGTGGAGAGAACGGAGGAGCGGGGTGACGTGAGAGAACTTGGGAAGGTTGAACACCAGACGGGCTGCGGCGTTCTGGATGAGTTGAAGGGGTTTAATGGCACAGGCAGGGAGCCCAGCCAACAGCGAGTTGCAGTAATCCAGACGGGAGATGACAAGTGCCTGGATTAGGACCTGCGCCGCTTCCTGTGTGAGGCAGGGTCGTACTCTGCGGATGTTGTAGAGCATGAACCTACAGGAACGGGCCACCGCCTTGATGTTAGTTGAGAACGACAGGGTGTTGTCCAGGATCACGCCAAGGTTCTTGGCGCTCTGGGAGGAGGACACAATGGAGTTGTCGACCGTGATGGCGAGATCATGGAACGGGCAGTCCTTCCCCGGGAGGAAGAGCAGCTCCGTCTTGCCGAGGTTCAGCTTGAGGTGGTGATCCGTCATCCACACTGATATGTCTGCCAGACATGCAGAGATGCGATTCGCCACCTGGTCATCAGAAGGGGGAAAGGAGAAGATTAATTGTGTGTCGTCTGCATAGCAATGATAAGAGAGACCATGTGAGGTTATGACAGAGCCAAGTGACTTGGTGTATAGCGAGAATAGGAGAGGGCCAAGAACAGAGCCCTGGGGGACACCAGTGGTGAGAGCGCGTGGTGAGGAGACAGATTCTCGCCACGCCACCTGGTAGGAGCGACCTGTCAGGTAGGACGCAATCCAAGCGTGGGCCGCGCCGGAGATGCCCAACTCGGAGAGGGTGGAGAGGAGGATCTGATGGTTCACAGTATCGAAGGCAGCCGATAGATCTAGAAGGATGAGAGCAGAGGAGAGAGAGTTAGCTTTAGCAGTGCGGAGCGCCTCCGTGATACAGAGGAGAGCAGTCTCAGTTGAATGACTAGTCTTGAAACCTGACTGATTTGGATCAAGAAGGTCATTCAGAGAGAGATAGCGGGAGAGCTGGCCAAGGACGGCACGTTCAAGAGTTTTGGAGAGAAAAGAAAGAAGGGATACTGGTCTGTAATTGTTGACATCGGAGGGATCGAGTGTAGGTTTTTTCAGAAGGGGTGCAACTCTCGCTCTCTTGAAGACGGAAGGGACGTAGCCAACGGTCAGGGATGAGTTGATGAGCGAGGTGAGGTAAGGGAGAAGGTCTCCGGAAATGGTCTGGAGAAGAGAGGAGGGGATAGGGTCAAGCGGGCAGGTTGTTGGGCGGCCGGCCGTCACAAGACGCGAGATTTCATCTGGAGAGAGAGGGGAGAAAGAGGTCAGAGCACAGGGTAGGGCAGTGTGAGCAGAACCAGCGGTGTCGTTTGACTTAGCAAATGAGGATCGGATGTCGTCGACCTTCTTTTCAAAATGGTTGACGAAGTCATCTGCAGAGAGGGAGGAGGGGGGAGGGGGCGGAGGATTCAGGAGGGAGGAGAAGGTGGCAAAGAGCTTCCTAGGGTTAGAGGCAGATGCTTGGAATTTAGCGTGGTAGAAAGTGGCTTTAGCAGCAGAGACAGAGGAGGAAAATGTAGAGAGGAGGGAGTGAAAGGATGCCAGGTCCGCAGGGAGGCGAGTTTTCCTCCATTTCCGCTCGGCTGCCCGGAGCCCTGTTCTGTGAGCTCGCAATGAGTCATCGAGCCACGGAGCGGGAGGGGAGGACCGAGCCGGCCTGGAGGATAGGGGACATAGAGAGTCAAGGGATGCAGAGAGGGAGGAGAGGAGGGTTGAGGAGGCAGAATCAGGAGATAGGTGGGAGAAGGTTTGAGCGGAGGGAAGAGATGATAGGATGGAAGAGGAGAGAGTAGCGGGGGAGAGAGAGCGAAGGTTGGGACGGCGCGATACCATCCGAGTAGGGGCAGTGTGGGAGGTGTTGGATGAGAGCGAGAGGGAAAAGGATACAAGGCAGTGGTCGGAGACTTGGAGGGGAGTTGCAGTGAGGTTAGTGGAAGAACAGCATCTAGTAAAGATGAGGTCGAGCGTATTGCCTGCCTTGTGAGTAGGGGGGAAGGTGAGAGGGTGAGGTCAAAAGAGGAGAGGAGTGGAAAGAAGGAGGCAGAGAGGAAAGAGTCAAAGGTAGACGTGGGGAGGTTAAAGTCGCCCAGAACTGTGAGAGGTGAGCCGTCCTCAGGAAAGGAGCTTATCAAGGCATCAAGCTCATTGATGAACTCTCCGAGGGAACCTGGAGGGCGATAAATGATAAGGATGTTAAGCTTGAAAGGGCTAGTAACTGTGACAGCATGGAATTCAAAGGAGGCGATAGACAGATGGGTAAGGGGAGAAAGAGAGAATGACCACTTGGGAGAGATGAGGATCCCGGTGCCACCACCCCGCTGACCAGATGCTCTCGGGTGTGCGAGAACACGTGGGCGGACGAAGAGAGAGCAGTAGGAGTAGCAGTGTTGTCTGTGGTGATCCATGTTTCCGTCAGTGCCAAGAAGTCGAGGGACTGGAGGGAGGCATAGGCTGAGATGAACTCTGCCTTGTTGACCGCAGATTGGCAGTTCCAGAGGCTACCGGAGACCTGGAACTCCACGTGGGTCGTGCGCGCTGGGACCACCAGAGTAGGGTGGCCGCGGCCACGCGGTGAGGAGCGTTTGTATGGTCTGTGCAGAGAGGAGAGAACAGGGATAAACAGACACATAGTTGACAGGCTACAGAAGAGGCTACGCTAATGCAAAGGAGATTGGAATGACAAGTGGACTACACGTCTCGAATGTTCAGAAAGTTAAGCTACGTAGCAAGAATCTTATTGACTAAAATGATTAAAATGATACAGTACTGCTGAAGTAGGCCAGCTGGCAGTGGGTGCGTTGTTGACACTACACTAATCAAGTCATTCCGTTGAGTGTAATAGTTTCTGCAGTGTTGCTATTCGGGGGCTAGCAGGCTAGCTAGCAGTGTTGTTTACGTTACGTTGCGTTAAAAGAACGACAATAGATGGCTAGCGAACCTAGAAAATCGCTCTAGACTACACAATTATCTTTGATACAAAGACGGCTATGTAGCTAGCTAAGTAGCTAGCTACGATCAAACAAATCAAACCGTTGTACTGTAATGAAATGAAGTGAAAATGTGATACAACCTGTGAATGCGACCGGGTAGTTGAGTTCTATGCAGAAGACGTTGGCTAGCGTTGGCTAGCTGTTGGCTAGCTAGCAGAGTCACCTACGTTAAGGACGACAAATAGCTGGCTAGCTAACCTCGGTAAATTAAGATAATCACTCTAAGACTACACACTCTAAACCTAAACAACACAATTATCTTGGATACGATGATACGATGATACGAAGACAGCAAAGACAGCTATGAAGGTAGCTAACACTAAACTAATCAAGTCGTTCAGTTGAGTGTAAAAGTTTCTCAGTGCAGCTAATCAGTGGACGTTAGCTAGCTGGCTAGTGAAGACTACGTTAGGACGGCGAAATACGATAATTACGCAATTATCTTTGATACAAAGACGGCTATGTAGCTAGCTGAGAAGAAATTGCTAAGATAAGACAAATCAAACCGTTGTGATATAATGAAATATAATGAAAAAGTTATACTACCCGTTGGAGCGACGTGCAGATGCGACCACTCGCTCCAACCGGAACCGGAGCCCTCTAAGACTAGTATTAAGTTAGGATTCAGCCCTCTAAGACTAATATTAAGTTAGGATTCAGCCCTCTAAGACTAGCATTAAGTTAGGATTCAGTCCTCTAAGACTAGTATTCAGTAAGGATTCATCCTTCTAATAGGCTGACCACACCGCACTCCGCATGCGCGAGCGTTGCAAAATAAATTTTGAAATCCATGTAATTCAATTATTGCACCCACACTGCTAGCTCGCGCCAACGAGCATCTGAGTTGCCAAGGGCTTAAATAGAAGTTCTATTTCTGACACAGATCACGCTGCAAGTCCTTCCTCTCCCATCTCATTTACATTTACATTTAAGTCATTTAGCAGACGCTCTTATCCAGAGCGACTTACAAATTGGTGCATTCACCTTATGACATCCAGTGGAACAGCCACTTTACAATAGTGCATCTAAATATTTTAAGGGGGGTGGGGTGAGAAGGATTACTTTATCCTATCCTAGGTATTCCTTAAAGAGGTGGGGTTTCAGGTGTCTCCGGAAGGTGGTGATTGACTCCGCTGTCCTGGCGTCGTGAGGGAGTTTGTTCCACCATTGGGGAGCCAGAGCAGCGAACAGTTTTGACTGGGCTGAGCGGGAACTGTACTTCCTCAGTGGTAGGGAGGCGAGCAGGCCAGAGGTGGATGAACGCAGTGCCCTTATTTGGGTGTAGGGCCTGATCAGAGCCTGGAGGTACTGAGGTGCCGTTCCCCTCACAGCTCCGTAGGCAAGCACCATGGTCTTGTAGCGGATGCGAGCTTCAACTGGAAGCCAGTGGAGAGAGCGGAGGAGCAGGGTGACGTGAGAGAACTTGGGAAGGTTGAATACTAGACGGGCTGCGGCGTTCTGGATGAGTTGTAGGGGTTTAATGGCACAGGCAGGGAGCCCAGCCAACAGCGAGTTGCAGTAATCCAGACGGGAGATGACAAGTGCCTGGATTAGGACCTTTCTCCGCTTCCTGTGTGAGGCAGGGTCGTACTCTGCGGATGTTGTGTAGAGCATGAACCTACAGGAACGGGCCACCGCCTTGATGTTAGTTGAGAACGACAGGGTATTGTCCAGGATCACGCCAAGGTTCTTAGCGCTCTGTGAGGAGGACACAATGGAGTTGTCAACCGTGATCTCCTCATTGGTTTGTAGAAGCAGGTACCCACGTGCCATCTCCTCATTGGTTATACCCACGTGGGTGACGAACGAGGTCAGTGGCGGTAATGCACCTAATTTATGAAAGTTTCCAATCGCAATATAAAGTCAAGAGAAGAAAAAGCCTGGAAGGAAGAGAGATGAGTAGAAACTATTTGGTTGACCATTTTATGTGTGGATTAATTGTCGGAGTAGAGGACCTTGGGCATTTCAGGTAAAATAATAAGTCAATGCTTATATCCCAGGACAAATTAGCTAGCTAAATAGGACAAGTTAGCTAGCAAGTGCAAGCTAGCTAGCTAAATTGCCATACATGTTTAATGCTTTCGACCTAATGTAATTAATTTGAGAGTTTGTTTTGATATTTTAACCTGCGTCTCGTGATCGTTTTTGGTGTGGGGGGACAAAACACATTTATGCACGATGGAGCACGTGCATAGCTGGTTTGGGTTCCGTGTTAGACCAGTATTAAGTTAGGATTGAGCCCTCTAAGACTAGTATTAAGTTAGGATTGAGCCCTCTAAGACTAGTATTAAGTTAGGATTCAGCCCCCTAAGACTAGTATTAAGTTAGGATTCAGCCCCCTAAGACTAGTATTAAGTTAGGATTCAGCCCCCTAAGACTAGTATTAAGTTAGGATTCAGCCCCCTAAGACTAGTATTAAGTTCGGATTCAACCCTCTAAGACCAGTATTAAGTTAGGATTCAGCCCCTAAGACTAGTATTAAGTTAGGATTCAGCCCCCTAAGACCAGTATTAAGTTAGGATTCGGCCCCCTAAGACTAGTATTAAGTTAGGATTCAGCCCCCTAAGACCAGTATTAAGTTAGGATTCAGCCCCCTAAGACTAGTATTCAGTAAGGATTCATCCTTCTAAGACTAGTATTAAGCCTTCTAAACCTAGAATTCAGCGTTCTAAACCTAGCCTTAAGTTTATTTTAACTAGGCAAGTCAGTGAAGAACAAATTCTTATTTTCAATGATGGCCTAGGAACAGTGGGTTAACTGCCTGTTCAGGGGCAGAACAACAGATTTGTACCTTGTCAGCTCGGGGATTTGCAACTTTTCGGTTACTAGTCCAACGCTCTAACCACTAGGCTACCCTGCCGCCCCGTTAGGATTCAGCCCTCTAAGACTATTCAATTATATACAGTATGACATCCTTCTCTGCTGGAGTTCACCTCTCTGCTCCACTCTAATCACCATAGCCATCATTTCCCCTTCCTGCTTCCTTTAAAGCTGCACTGCTAGAACACCCTCACATCCTCTTAAGCAGGCCATGAAACACACACACACACACACACACACACACACACACACACACACACACACACACACACACACACACACACACACACACACACACACACACACACACACACACACACACACACACACACACACACACACACACACACAAACCAGGGTTTCCGTTCGGAAAATCTGGCGCCGGACATTTGACCGGCAGGATTTTCATTTACTGGACATTTGAGAAATTTACCGGACCCATATGCACTGGATGAGTAACCTGATTAGGGCGTCCACCCATAGTGCTCAGAAAAACAGAAATCACATTTAGATTATGGTAATTCATATTACCAGAACATGCAGGTCGAGGGAGCAACGATGTGTGGTCCCTTCTTACCGAATTCTGATGTGCACTTTGAAGATGTTAGATTAACTGTCCACATTTACTTATCCTCAGCCAACAAGATGAGTAACGAACAGCAAAATCACTAGCCTGTCAATCTACTATCCCCCATAGTAGAAAAGTTTACCTATTCTATTGGTCAGCTTGTCAATAAATAAATAAATAGCCTATTCCAAACAGACTCTGGGACAGTTGTTGGACGATCCCAAATTCATACCATTCAAACCAGTAGACCTAGGCTACATTAAAATGTTAAAAAGCAATTAGTCTGATGGAAGAGATCAGAATTTTTAGCTTAAAATGTTGATCAACTATTAATTCTTCATATTATAAGTGCAGCAATGCGCAGAGAGTAGGCTACGAGCAAATGTTTGTTCCATAATGCAATTCATAGAAAACACTGTTGTCAGCAGCGCACGGCACATGCAAGCAGTTTCATGTGACAGAGATGAAAATACCCGATTAGAAATTTAGAAAGAGAGCCTCCCAAGTGGTGCAGTGGTCTAAGGCACTGCACCACAGTGTTTGAGGTGTCACTACAGACCCGGGTTTGATCCCAGGCTGTGTTGCAGCTGGCTGTGAATATGAGACGCATGAGCATCGTTAGGGGAGGGTTTGGCTGGAGGGTTTGGCTGTCCTTGTCCCATCGTGCTCTAGTGACTCCTTGTGGTGGGCTGGGAGCATGCACGCTGACACGGTAGGCAGTTGTACAATGTGTCCTCTGACACATTGGTGCGGCTGGCTTCCGGGTTAAGCGAGCAGTGTGTCAAGGAAAAGTGCAGGTTGGCAGCGTCGTGTTTTGGAGGACGCGTGGCTCTCGACTTTCGCCTCTCCGGAGTCTGTACGGGAGTGGCACCGATGGGACAAGACTGTAACTACCAATTGGATATCATGAAAAACAGGTAAAACTAACAAACATTTTGGGGGAAAGAGGGGAGCTCTAATATGCAACAACTAGCATGGGTTGCTAATAGGGGTTCGGTTAAATGCGGAAGAAACATTTCAGTTGAAGGAATTCAGTTGTACAACTGACTAGGTATCCCCCTTTCCTTTCCTAATATGACTACGATTGTGGCTTTGGCTACTGGACAATGAAAGAAAATATATGGTCTGATTTTGGAAAGGCTACTTTGAAGCAAGGTAAGGTAAAATATTCAGGTTTCAAACAATTAAGTATATGTTTTCAAAATGCATACGGCCTCCAGCTCATTGCAAAGTGGTATGTGAGACACTGACGAAGCCTGCCTTCCATTGCCTACATTTTCTGTTTGAGATGATGGAGCAGCAGCTCTTGTGCTGCCAGACAGATGTGTGATAAATAAGATACATAACAAATTTACTGTACACGCACCAATTTAATTCCACTAAATTATGCAAATATAGACCGATAAGCATGCCAAGTTAAATGTATTTCCATCAACTGGTATTTCCATCAACTGGTATTTCCATCATTGAAGAAGCAGCATTTTGAAATTGAATTTTTTCTTCTTCTCCCGGACAATTAGCTAGCGGCAATTTTATTTATCAGCTTTTCTATTATTTCTTTTTTAATCGGCCAAAAGCCAGCTAACGTAAACCCTGACACAGACACACACAACCTGACGCACACACACACACACAGGACACATGACATACATACTGAATGCATTAAATGACTTCTCAACTCAATAATACATAATTGGATATACAAGGATTTTATAATTACAAGTACACACACAGTCTCCTGAATTTACCCTGCCTACCATTGTATTCTTCACTCTGTCTGTGGGCCTAGGAACATTATTGAGACAGGAATGCACTGAACTCTTATCCCTACGACAATGTTGTGCTGACTTTGGCAGACTTGTATTTCTCAGTGGGTCTGGAAAGCCATAACATAATCCAGTCTGGGAAGTCAGTGATAGGACCGTTTTCATAATACAGTAGAATAATGCTTGGGAAGCTGTTAAATCCAGTGGTGTATAGAGTTTACAGCCTTCATCATCTTCAGTCCCTTGCCATCAACCATCATCTTCCTCATCATCATCAACGCCATCAACCATAATCATCATAATAATCATCAACCGTCATCATTATTACCATCAACCATCATCTTCCTCATCACCATCAACATCATAGCCATCAACAATCATCTTCCTCAATACCATCAACATCAACATCATCGCCATCAACCATTAACCATCATCATGGAAATCAACCATAATAGCCATCAACCATTAACCCTCATCATCATAGCCATAAACCATCATCATAATAATCATCATAGCCATCAACCATCAACCACTTGCCGTCATCATCATCACCATAATCATAGCCATCAACCATGATCTTCCTCATCACCATTAACATCATCGCTATCAACCATAATCATAATAATCATCATAGCCATCAACCATTAACCATCATCATCAACACCATAATCATAGCCATCAACCATGATCTTCCTCATCAACATTAACATCATCGCTATCAACCATCAACCATCATCATCATAATCATAATCATCATTGAGATTGCTATGAGGCCAGACTGTTTTGCATGGTAATAATAATAGGAATAGGGAGACAGATCTGTGACCATCTGGTGAATTCTCTTGGCCCAAGGGATTGGTGAGCGGACCATCTGTTGAAATCTCTTGGCCCAAGGGATTCGTGAGCGGACCATCTGGTGAATTCCCTTGGCCCAGGCACCAACTGTGGCTACATAAGGACAATAGTACTGTGTGCGTGCGGTGGTGTGATTGGAGGGAGGTGGATGACGCCAATCGAGAGTTGCATGGTGCAATTCTGCAAGCCACCGCTCATAGAAGTTTCATTGTGGGGTTTCACCGCTGGACGGAAAGGGTGCATGGCCTTTTACACACACGTCATTTCTAACCACACAGTCATTGCGATGATGCACGGAAGTTTCACACACACACACACGCCGGTGGTTAATATCAGAACTTCTATGGTAACGATCGAGGAAATGAGAGGGAGAGAGACAGAGCGATAAAAGGGGAACCAAGTAAAAGTAGCTCAACGTCTGAAACTTTCAGGTCTTCCAGCCTTAATCTTGGTCATTGAAATTGCAATGGAGGATTGTACTGCTTAAAAACATAAGAATGGGAAGCATAGAAATAGTGCACATAGAACTGATTTACCACTTCTTAGACTTGCATTCAATGAGAAAACATATCTATAAATCACATTTCTATGTGAATTTGGTCAGGTCACCAAAAAATTTACACATTGCAGCTTTAACCTAACCCTTGTTCTTAAACCTAACCTTAACCCCTAACCTTCATTAATTTAGACCGTTATGCCTTTAATGATCAAATCCATCCATCCATTGTCATGTGTTGTGGCATTTCCCGACAAGCACTATGCCACCCTTATAACAATGTTGTGGGTGTGGCGAGGAGATTTGTTTCTCACTTAAGTCTCAGCTAGGCCTAAAAAACAAACATTCATATTTGAGTCATTTTACAACCCACATTCTTATCCAGTGTGTCTTCTATTGCGACATACAAGGGGAATAGAACGGCATACAAATTAGTTTCACAAGTAAAACTCTTCAAAAGTAAGGTATCGTTTAGACCAGGGCAATGACAAGGAATTCTCATCAACATATCATCAATGCTTCTCTTCACTACTACTTTTTTTAGTAGACTTGTAAAAGTATATGTGAAAAAGTCTTCACAAAGAGTCCAATAGCGTGTTCACCTGACCTTTTTTCTTTAGCCTCAGCTCACACCTTTTCTTCAGCGTTTCCTTTCAAAATTGGTGGAATTCGTCAACGTGATGTACGTGGAAATCCAAACCTCACGAGGCGACCTCAGATTAGAGAAATGATTAAGCTCTTACTTGTGGCTCTAACCAAACTCTCCCTCTTCACTCACGCACACCAGTGACTGACGTCAATATCAGTTCAAAAGTTCCTCACTGTCAAGTGTCAACCCAATACTCTAACACCACACAACATGCACTTACTAACTTAGCAGTTTCCGACATCAGAGTACTGTGTACAGGACTGCTGGGAGAACATTCCCACACAGCTTCATTCTTATGACATTTCAGGACTTTTGGGGGAGTCCCTATTTTTTTACAATTAAAAATCCTATTTTCCCGAACCCTACCCATTAACTTAACCCTAACCTTAACCCTAAACCTTAAGCTTAAAGTAGTTTTTGAAGATATTCTGGACACAAAACAAGTTATTGTTTGACAACCCTGTCCTGATAAGTTAGGAAAACAAGTACACACACACCTCAATGTTAAAAAAACAATCTTACCCATTTCCCTATGTGAAAGTCATTCACTTTTTGACAACAATGCTAGGCTAGTTTGTTAGCGCTTGCTAACCTGGATTGGCAGGCTATAACTATAATCTTATCAGGGTGGTGAGTTAATGGACAGAAGCTATGGTGGGTTATTACTGAATGGGAATTGACTGGGTCTGTACAATATCTCGCTAACACCTATAGTACAGTGCTGCTAGGGGATCAAGGGTTATGGCTCAACCCTGCTAAGGGATAGTTTTCTGTGTTTTTTACAACCACACCCCACCACCATCTCCATCACCACACACCCTTCTGGCTGTCCATTAGTGCTGTGTCATCTCCCAGCCGATGTAGATAGGTCCCTCAAATAAAATGGCTGCTAATAAGAGAGAAAAGAGCAAACCCTGTGTTCTGATAATAGATCCAAGCTGAGTTTGAATGCAGGGGGCGCTCTTGGATTGGGTGAAAAAGGGGCGTGGATTAGTTTATTAAGGAATGCAGCTGTTTGTATCAGTTTACCGCTAGGCTCATACTACCTTCGCTACTCCCAGAATGTGAGCTAACCCTTCCCACATAGCATCTGGGTCAAGTCTTCCTGTTCCTCCTACATGGAAAATGCTGCAATGTGGTACTCATTGGATTAAAGAGATTTGTGGGTAGATAGATATTTTGGGGGTTTTGACCTTTTGACAGTACAACCCCATTTGCCACAAGTCTCCTTGCTCATCGACATGAAAAAAGCTGCTGGATTTGTAGATAAAGAGACAGATAGTAGCTAGATGTTGAAATGAGTATGTGCTTACAACCTGCCTGTCTGCCAGAAACACTGTAGTTTGTCACGCACGGATGTAAAAACCTATCCATCCTGGGTAAAGGCAACTCTGCTACCTTATTCTTGAGATTTACAGACAGTCTTTTTTTGTGGAGCTCTAAGTACTGTTCAACTTGTACGAACATGCTAGTGTTTGGTTAGATCTCGAGACAAACAAGGAAAGGTGATGCAGTGAATCGGAGGCCTTATTCTATTTATGGGTTCTATCTCATGCGGTTACTACTTTTAGTTCTACCATGGTTTTCTTCTATTTTTGTTGCTGCAATTCCTTTAACAGTTTCTTTGCCAAGTGGAGCAAGCCTAATCCGTCGTTCCTTAACACCACTGATACACCCAAAAGTGCACAAACCGAAGCGGTACTGTATGAACACGTGCGTAAAAACACACAGTGTAAATACTACACACACACACACACCTGCACCAACATACACAACCCACACACACGCACGCACGCACGCACGCACGCACACACACACACACACACACACACACACACACACACACACACACACACATAATATTGTGCTCTCCAATGAATCACAAGGCCTCCATTTACCAGGAAACATTTCAAAATGGTTATTGTTCCAAGTCTGCCTCGGTCGCCTGAAATCCCTCTGGCAGATAGCAGATCTAAACTCAGAGACAGACAAGCCGAGGGTAAGAGAGGAGAAGGAAGACAGGATCTCTTTTTCTTTCTCTCTCATCCTGGTCTCCCTCTCCCTGCCTCTCTCTCCTTCTCTACTTCCAATTGAACTCGAGTCAAGTTTTGGGCTGACTAGCACATGATCCTCAGATGAGGGAGTGATGCCGTGCACCCCGGACATTTGACAATGAGACAGAGAGTCAGGTTTGGATCCATCCCTTCCCTGCACTGTAGCCACTTGGAACTTAGTCAGCAGCATACTGTTATAAACTACAGCAGCAGTGGGCATGGAGTTGCTTAGCAACATCAACATTGTATTTTCTTTTGTGTTTAATTGCAATTCGGTCTTGGGTATTCTGAGACCAGGATTAAAGAATGCTATCCTGCAGTATGGAATTTGAATCTATGTGCGCATTTACATCTCAGTATAATCCAAGTCTAAGAGTGTAGTTACATTGATGTCTTCTGAGTGGGTCCAGATAGAAATTCCTCATGCAGATAGAAAATATTTGAAATCAGTCTATAGTTAAAATACCTACAGAATTAATTAAACTCAAACCGTATACTGCAGGGCAATTCCAAGGTAACGGAATTATGCTGAGATTGATTTTTCACTCAGTATAATTCTGTTACCATGGAATTGCCCTGCAACAAAACAACAGTAGCTACAGTTTTTCAAAGCAAAATGCTCTCGACCACTTTAGGTCTGATCAACAACAGTTTCAATCAACAGCTGTTGATCAAAATACTCTGCCAGGCTCTAAGAGCTTGCCATACTAATGCAGAGAGTAAAGAGAAGCTTGCAGTGTTGACTGTGGACCCTAAAGCTCAGGATTTTCCCCACATTTCTGGAACTCTCTCTCTCTCTCCCTCTAGTGATTACTGACTCTGAAGGAATCAGAGGAACTTACATTACATGATCAAAAGTATGTGGACACCTGCTCGTCAAACATCTCATTCCAAAATCATGGGCATGGAGTTGGTCCCCCCTTTCCTGCTATAATAGTCTCCATTCTTCTGGGAAGGCGTTCCACTAGACTGGAACATTGCTTTGGGGACTTGATTCAATACAGCCACAGGAGCATTAGCGAGGTCGGGCACGGATGTTGGGCGATTAGGCCTGGCTCGCAGTCAGTGTTCCAATTCATCCCAAAGGTGTTGGATGGGGTTGACGTCAGGGCTCTATGCAGGTTCTCAATTGGCGTCATCCAGTCAAGTTCTCCCACACATATCTCGAAAAAACATTTCTGTATGGACCTTGCTTTGTGCATAGGGTCATTGTCATGTTGAAACAGGAAAGAGCCTTCCCCAAACTGTTGCCACAATTTTGGAAGCACAGAACCGTCTAGAATGTCATTGTATGCTGCAGCATTAGGCCTAGACCAAACCATGAAAAACAGCCCCAGACCATTATTGCTTTAATAAGCCCAATCATTGTGCAACAATTCTAAAGGCAATCGAATGAAAAACAAACAAACAATGGCCACGATTATAAAGAGCTACTATTTGTATTTCTCAACTGGTAATTGAAGTGTGCTTCCCATTTGCCATGGGCAAATAGGCAGGCTTCATTCAGCGTGTCACACACCACTTAGAGTAGACGTTTCTTTTCACAGGAAAATGTTAGCTTTTAAAAAACACATTTAAAGCAATTCTACTACACTTTATATGACTGGAGACATTAGCAGAATCTGTTTTAATACAACAGAAATGTCAGGATAGCCTACTCTGCTGACACTGACAAACAGATCAATAAAAACTACGTCTGATCCATTTATAAGGCCTATGAAAAGGGGACACACAAATACAATATGACGTCCATCTAACCTGAAGGAAATGATTGTCCTAAAACAAATAAAAGTCGTATTGACCCAATCATAAAGACAGTGAATATGTTCACTCACCAGACATATGGCTGATGTTCTCCGCTCAATGAAGTTGAGAATTTTGATAACTAAAAGACAGATTAGACTATTTTCAGTGTCTTCTCTTTACAGCAATAGACATTCGTTTTACAAACTGTTTTTCCGCAATTGCATTTTTAAATATTGCGATATGCCTGGCTGGGTCTCTTTTTCACTGACAGTCGCAACTCAATAATCATGTATTTGGTATTTGCCACGCACTCTGCCCAAATTACAGGCCCTTCCGACTGTAGGCTATGCGATACATCTTTGTTGTTTTATGTAGGACAAAACACACATCACGATAAGAGAGACAACACAACACTAAACAAAGAGAGAGCTAAGACAACAACACATCATGGCAGCAACACATGACAACACAGCATGGTAGCAACACAACACAGCATGGTAGCAACACAACATGACAACAACACGGTAGCAGCCCAAACATGTTACAAACATTGTTAGGCACAGACAACAGCACGAAGGGTAAAAAGGTAGAGATGACAATACATCACGCGAAGCAACCACAAGTTACAGTGAGCGAACACACACACACCATATGCGAGCTATACATACACCAACACACAAACACAGACAAACATGAGTATTAGACAAGAGGGTTGAACATTTTGGGGAATATTCAGAGGTGTAAACTTTCCCTGGGAATTAACGAGAATATATGGGAATTAAAGGAAATATACGCAAATAAATAATGTTAATTGCATTTAAATGTAGATGTTTTTTGCATTGGATATATTTACCATATCACATGGAGACAGAAACATACAACTTTTACCTTATAATAAGTAGACATAATTGGAAATTATTAAATCCTTACAATAGACATTTTTTAAACGATTTAGTTACGAACTGAACTTTGATTAAATGAGTTGACTCTTCACATGGGATGATTTCACTGAACAACAAAAGAAAGGGAATATTGAATGATCCACAATGATCAATCGCACCTTCCAAAGACGTTTTCAACATACAGTTGAAGTCGGAAGTTTACATACACCTTAGCCAAATACATTTAAACTCAGATTTTCACCATTTCTGACATTTAATCCCCGTAAAAATTCCCTGTCTTAGGTCAGTTAGGATCACCACTTTATTTTAAGAATGTGAAATGTCAGAATAATAGTAGAGAGAATGATTTATTTCAGCTTTTATTTCTTTCATAACATTCGATTAGAAGTGTCGAATAGAAGTAGAAGTAGAGGGACTTTTGTCAGAAATTGCTTGTTGTGAGCACTAAGGGAGCTTTATGCACTTGGCCAGATGATTCTTCATCTTTGTTGCATTCTTCACATATGATTTCGCACAGTATTTGCAAATGTACACAGCTTTTCCTTCTACATTAGCTGCATTGAAATGTCTCCACACATCAGATAGTGCCAGTGGCATTTTCCTGTAAAGATTTTTTTTATAAATAATACAATTCCATGTGCAGATAAATAGTTATGCAGTTAGATTAAACAACTCCTTTGTAAGATAAATGTTTTAAAATGAAGCATGTATGAAAGCTAAAATCCACATGGTAGCAAAAACTAGCAGATATTGTTAACAAGTTAGAAAGGATTTAAACACACTTTGCTGTAGGCTACTATTTACTAGTTAACAAAAAAATAATGTATGTCATATGAAATATATTAATCCAGTATTGTAATCAAAACTTACCAGAAAACATGTAGTCCTTGGCTCAGACAGTGCAGTAGTGTGGGCTCAATAGCATCTCATTAGTGTGCAAGATCTTGAGAATCAGCTGTACATGTGAGTGCACTGCACATGTGATGGAAGAATGCGCTGTGCATGCAGAGGGTTGCAATTCCATTGAATTGGGGCTAGATAAACCAAAATATGACACAAGACCTAGAATTGCCTTATGTGTATCCCACAAAAAAGGTTCACTGTTATAAGCTAACTTTTTTATGAATTTAAGCAAAATTCCTAAAATTCCCGGGTTTAACTTTCCATGGAAAATTCTGGAAATTTACCGGAAAGTTTCCAACCCTTTGCAAACCTATTAGACACACACCACTCACTAAAACAATATGCACACCACAACCATTCTGGAAATTTACCGGAAAGTTTCTAACCCTTTGCAAACCTATTAGACACACAACACTCACTAAAAAAATATGCACACCACAACCACACAATTCTCTCTCTCTCTCTCTTCTCTCTCAATTCAATTCTATTCAATTCGCTTGATTGGCATGACGTAACAATGTACATATAGCCAAACGCTTATTTTGGATATTTACAATATAAAAATAAATACAAATGAGAATCAAATTGTCAACGGGACAACAGTAACAACAATAACCAAGTGTCAAAATAACCATACATTCAACAATAACAATAAGTATACAGTAGAGGACATGTGCAGGTTGATTGGTCTGTCAGACACTGTCCCTCATCTTATGGCAGGCAGCAATGTAGTGCGCTGCCAACCCACAGCTCTCTGCATCCTTACCCAACAGGACGGGTAGCCTAAGGTTTTTCTCAGGTTTTGATCAGTAACCATGGTCAAATATTTAGCCACAGTGTACTGTCGATTTAGGGCCCGATAGTACTGCATTTTGCTTTGAGCTTGTGTTTGTGTTTCCCAATAAGCAATATAGTTTTGTTTTGACTGTGTTGTAATTTGGTTTATCCTGATTGATTTGATGTTCTGGTCCTGAGGCTTCAGTGTTTTAGTAGAACAGGTTTGTGAACTCAGCCCCAGGACCAGCTGGATGAGGGGACTCTTTTCTTTGCTCAGCTCTTGGCATTGCAGGGCTTGGTAATGATATGAGAGGAGGTCACTGTACTTTAGATGTTTCCAAAACGTAATTGCTCTTTTTTAGAGTTTTTATTATTAGTGGATATTGGCCTAATTCTGCCCTGCATTCTCTCTCTCTCTCTCTCTCTCTCTCTCTCTCTCTCTCTCTCTCTCTCTCTCTCTCTCTCTCTCTCTCTCTCTCTCTCTCTCTCTCTCTCTCTCTCTCTCTCTCTCCCATCTCCGCTGTATAATGAAGCACGCTCTGTTCCTAAACAGTGGGCTAGTTATTAAAAGCTGCTATGTTCCTAAACAGTGGGCTAGTTATTAAAAGCTGCTCTGTTCCTAAACAGTGGGCTAGTTAAAAGCTGCTCCTTTCTCAAACAGTTTGCTGGCTAAAAGCTGCTCCATTCTCAAACAGTGGGCTGGCTAAAAGCTGCTCCGTTCCCAAACAGTGAGCTGGCTAAAAGCTGCTCCATTCTCAAACAGTTTGCTGGCTAAAAGCTGCTTTGTTTCTAAACAGTTTGCCGGCTAAAAGCTGCTCTGTTTCTAAACAGTTTGCTGGCTAAAAGCTGCTCCATTCTCAAATAGTTTGCTGGCTAAAAGCTGCTCTGTTTCTAAACAGTTTGCTGGCTAAAAGCTGCTCTGTTCCTAAACAGTTTGCTGGCTAAAAGCTGCTCTGTTCCTAAACAGTTTGCTGGCTAAAAGCTGCTCCTTTCCCAAACAGTTTGCTGGCTAAAAGCTGCTCCTTTCCCAAACAGTGAGCTGGCTAAAAGCTGCTCCTTTCCCAAACAGTGAGCTGGCTAAAAGCTGCACTGTTTCTAAACAGTTTGCTGGCTAAAAGCTGCACTGTTTCTAAACAGTTTGCTGGCTAAAAGCTGCTCTGTTTCTAAACAGTTTGCTGGCTAAAAGCTGCTCTGTTTCTAAACAGTTTGCTGGCTAAAAGCTGCTCTGTTCCTAAACAGTGGGCTGGCTAAAAGCTGCTCTGTTTCTAAACAGTTTGCTGGCTAAAAGCTGCTCCGTTCCCAAACAGTGAGCTGGCTAAAAGCTGCTCTGTTTCTAAACAGTTTGCTGGCTAAAAGCTGCTCTGTTCCCAAACAGTGAGCTGGCTAAAAGCTGCTCTGTTTCTAAACAGTTTGCTGGCTAAAAGCTGCTCTGTTCCCAAACAGTTTGCTGGCTAAAAGCTGCTCCTTTCCCAAACAGTGAGCTGGCTAAAAGCTGCTCCTTTCCCAAACAGTTTGCTGGCTAAAAGCTGCTCCTTTCCCAAACAGTTTGCTGGCTAAAAGCTGCTCCGTTCCCAAACGGTGAGCTGGCTAAAAGCTGCTCCTTTCCCAAACAGTGAGCTGGCTAAAAGCTGCTCCTTTCCCAAACAGTTTGCTGGCTAAAAGCTGCTCCTTTCCCAAACAGTTTGCTGGCTAAAAGCTGCTCCATTCCCAAACAGTTTGCTGACTAAAAGCTGCTCCTTTCCCAAACAGTTTGCTGGCTAAAAGCTGCTCCATTCCCAAACAGTTTGCTGGCTAAAAGCTGCTCTGTTTCTAAACAGTTTGCTGGCTAAAAGCTGCTCCTTTCCCAAACAGTTTGCTGGCTAAAATCTGCTCCCTTCCCAAACAGTGAGCTGGCTAAAAGCTGCTCCTTTCCCAAACAGTGAGCTGGCTAAAAGCTGCTCCTTTCCCAAACAGTTTGCTGGCTAAAAGCTGCTCCATTCCCAAACAGTTTGCTGGCTAAAAGCTGCTCTGTTTCTAAACAGTTTGCTGGCTAAAAGCTGCTCCTTTCCCAAACAGTTTGCTGGCTAAAATCTGCTCCCTTCCCAAACAGTGAGCTGGCTAAAAGCTGCTCCTTTCCCAAACAGTTTGCTGGCTAAAAGCTGCTCCGTTCCCAAACAGTGAGCTGGCTAAAAGCTGCTCCTTTCCCAAACAGTTTGCTGGCTAAAAGCTGCTCCTTTCCCAAACAGTTTGCTGGCTAAAAGCTGCTCCATTCCCAAACAATGAGCTGGCTAAAAGCTGCTCCTTTCCCAAACAGTTTGCTGGCTAAAAGCTGCTCCTTTCCCAAACAGTGAGCTGGCTAAAAGCTGCTCCTTTCCCAAACAGTTTGCTGGCTAAAAGCTGCTCCTTTCCCAAACAGTTTGCTGGCTAAAAGATGCTCCTTTCCCAAACAATTTGCTGGCTAAAAGCTGCTCCTTTCCCAAACAGTTTGCTGGCTAAAAGCTGCTCCTTTCCCAAACAGTTTGCTGGCTAAAAGCTGCTCCGTTCCCAAACAGTGAGCTGGCTAAAAGCTGCTCCGTTCACAAACAGTGAGCTGGCTAAAAGCTGCTCCTTTCCCAAACAGTTTGCTGGCTAAAAGATGCTCCTTTCCCAAACAATTTGCTGGCTAAAAGCTGCTCCTTTCCCAAACAGTTTGCTGGCTAAAAGCTGCTCCTTTCCCAAACAGTTTGCTGGCTAAAAGCTGCTCCGTTCCCAAACAGTGAGCTGGCTAAAAGCTGCTCCGTTCCCAAACAGTGAGCTGGCTAAAAGCTGCTCCGTTCACAAACAGTGAGCTGGCTAAAAGCTGCTCCGTTCACAAACAGTGAGCTGGCTAAAAGCTGCCCCGTTCACAAACAGTGAGCTGGCTAAAAGCTGCTCCGTTCACAAACAGTGAGCTGTTTCTGCTCTTTAAGACTTTTTTTACAGTGTCATGGTAAAGACCAGAACCTCTTTAGGCAGATCAAAGGGCCACAGCTGCTTCTCCCTCTGAACGTCAATGATGATGCGGCCTGCTTTCACTCCACTCCTCTCCTTTTCGTGACAGGGCCTCAACCACAAATGGAGCCCCCCACAGACACACACCCTAACATCCACGACAGCACCACAGTAAAGGCTGACAATGTAAAAGCTTCCAAGACCAGTGGCAGACAGGCAGACAAGACAGGCAGACAGACAATTCACTCCCCTGTACAACAGTACTGCATTCAAGGCTACTTCTGACATACACTCAAGTCATACACACCTAGTCATACAAAACTGCAACACCCACATGCAGTGATAGACAAACACACTTAAACCACCAAGCCTAATTAGACACTCCATCATAGTAGATACAGTACACCCTCCGCCCCCCCCCCACCTCTCCATTTCACCACAGTGGCGGCTGGGTGAGGGAGGAGCAAAATGAATGACAACTCCTACATCTAATAGATAGGGGTTACGCATTAATGTGGACAGTCCCTGTAAACCACGTTCTGCCCTCGCCCCTGTCCCCCACCCTCCTCTGATTAACCCCCTAGAGTCGATGTACACGCCCCCATGGAAATCTAATTAGCATAATAATGAAGAATCAGTCAGTTTAAACTAGAGATATGTTTTTTGCATTGGCTGCATCTCAATCAATCGTATCTTCCGATGTCAGCCTTCCCGCATCTGAGGAAAAAAGTGGCAGAGCTAGAAAGGTGTTTGTCAGACCATGAAACATCCTGAAAATCGGTATACTCACAAAAACGTCTGTAGCATCCGAACGGTTTGGCCTAGAAAAACAAACTCCATGGAAAGGTGAGACTCTCACGAACACAATGGTGTTTTTTTAGTTTTGCTCTACGACCCCCACAAGCATCACGGGACTTGTCTAAAGTCGGTACAGCCTGATCTGCCAACTTTTGTCCGTAGCGTCCGAACAGGAAAGGTGGGCCACTCACGAACACGTACACGTTGGCTGTTTTGCTCTAGGACACACAAAAGCCTCACATACCAGTCTGAAGGTAGCCAGGTGCCAGTTTAAAAAATGAATGGAAATATAATGGATTCGGGAAGCATTCAGACCACTTCCCTTTTTCCACATTTTGATATGTTACAGTCATATTCTAAAATGTTTTCAAATATTTTTTTCCCTTATCAATCTACACACAATGCCCCATAATGACAAAGATAAAACAGCTTTTTATACATTTTTGCAAATGTCTATATATTTATTTTTTAATAAATACCTTATTTACATAAGTATTAAGACCCTTTGCTGTGAGACTCGAAATTCAGCTCAGGTGCATCCTGTTTCCATTGATCATCCTTGAGATGTTTCTACAACTTGATTGGAGTCCACCTGTGGTAAATTCAATTGATTGGACATTATTAGGAAAGGCACACACCTGTCTATATAAAGTCCCACAGTTGACAGTGCATGTCAGAGCAAAAACCAAGCCATGAGGTCGAACGAATTGTCCGTAGAGCTCCGTGACAGGATTGTGTCAAGGCACAGATCTGCAGCATTTAAAGTCCCCAAGAACACAGTGGCCTCCATCATTCTTAAATGGAAGAAGTTTGGAACCACCAAGACTCTTCCAAGAGCTGTCCGCCAGGCAAAACTGAGCAATCGGGAGAGAAGGGCATTGGTCAGGGACGTGACCAAGAACCCAATGGTCACTCTTGAAGGAGCTACAGAGTTCGTCTGTGGAGATGGGAGAACCTTCCAGAAAGACAACCATCTCTGCAGCACTACAGCAATCAGGCCTTTATGGTAGAGTTATCAGGCAGAAGCCACTCCTCAGTAAAAGGCACATGACAGCTCGCTTGTCATTTGCCAAAAAGGCACCTAAAGAAACAAGATTCTCTGGTCTGATGAAACCAAGTTTGAACTCATTGGCATGAATGCCAAACGTCAGGTATGGAGGAAACCTGGCACCAACCCTACGGTGAAGCATGGTGGCAGCATCATGCTGTGGGGTTGTTTTTCAGCGGCAGGGACTGGGAAACTAGTCAGGATCGAGGGAAAGATGAACGGAGCAAAGTACAGAGAGATCTTTGATGAAAACCTGCTCCAAAGCGCTCAGTACCTCAAACAATATAAAAACTCAGCAAAAGAAAATGTCCTCTCACTGTCAACTGCGTTTATTTTCAGCAAAGTTATCTGTAAATATTTGTATGAACATAAAAAGATTCAACAACTGAGACATAAACTGAACAAGTTCCACAGACATGTGACTAACAGAAATTGAATAATGTGTCCCTGAACAAAAGGGGGGTCAAAATCAAAAGTAACAGTCAGTATCTGGTGTGGCCACCAGCTACATTAAGTACTGCAGTGCATCTCCTCCTCAGGGACTGCACCAGATTTGCCAGTTCTTGCTGTGAGATGTTACCCCACTCTTCCACCAAGACACCCTGCAGACATTTCTGGGGGGAATGATCCTAGCCCTCACCCTCCGATCCAACAGGTCCCAGACGTGCTCAATGGGATTGAGATCCGTGCTCTTCGCTGGCCATGGCAGAACACTGACATTCCTATCTTGCAGGAAATCACGCACAGAACGAGCAGTATGGCTGGTGGCATTGTCATGCTGGAGGGTCATGTCAGGATGAGCCTGCAGGAAGGGTACCACATGAGGGAGGAGGATGTCTTCCCTGTAAAGCACAGCGTTGAGATTGCCTCCGATGACAACAAGCTCAGTCTGAAGCTCAGTCCGCCCCAGACCATGATGGACCCTCCGCCTGCAAATCGATCCCGCTCCCGAGTACAGGCCTCGGTGTAACGCTCATAACTTCAACGATAAACGCGAATCCGACCATCACCCCTGGTGAGACAAAACCACAACTCGTCAGTGAAGAGCACCTTCTGTCCTGTCTGGTCCAGCAACGGTGGGTTTGTGCCTATAGGGGACGTTGTTGCCGGTGATGTCTGGTGAGGACCTGCCTTACAGCAGGTGTTGTTACATGTGGTCTGCCACTGCGAGCACGATCAGCTGTCTGTCCTATTTCCCTCTAGCGCTGTCTTAGGTGTCTCACAGTATGGACATTACTATTTATTGCCCAGGCCACATGTGCAGTCCTTGTGCCTCCTTGCAGCATGCCTAAGGTACATTCACGCAGATGAGCAGGGACACTGGGCATCTCTCTTTGGTATTTTCAGAGTCAGTAGAAAGGCCTCTTTAAGCTGTTAGTGTCTTATAATAATAATATAATAATAATAATATATGCCATTTAGCAGACGCTTTTATCCAAAGCGACTTACAGTCATGTGTGCATACATTCTACGTATGGGTGGTCCCGGGAATCGAACCCACTACCCTGGCGTTACAAGCGCCATGCTGCATGATCATTAATTGTTTATGGTTCATTGAACAAGCATGGGAAAAAGTGTTTAAACCCTTTACAATGAAGATCTGTGAAGATATTTGTATTTTTACTAAATATCTTTGAAAGACAGGGCCCTGAAAGGGACGTTTCTTTATTTGCTGAGTTTATATATACAGTTGAAGTCAGAAGTTTACATACACCTTAGCCAAATACATTTAAACTCAATTTTTTATTTTATTTTACAATTCCTGACATTTAATCCCTGTAAAAAAAATCCCTGTTTTAGGTCAGTTAGGATTACCACTTTATTTTAAGAATGTGAAATGTCAGAATAATAGTAGAGAGAATGATTTATTTCAGCTTTTATTTCTTTCATCACATTCCTAGTGGGTCAGAAGTTTACATACACTCAATTAGTATTTGGTAGCATTGCCTTTAAATTGTTTAACTTGGGTCAAATGTTTCAGGTAGCCTTCAACAAGCTTCCCACAATAAGTTGGGGGAATTTTGGCCCATTCCTCCTGACAGAGCTGGTGTAACTGAGTCAGGTTTGGAGGCCTCCTTGCTCTCACACACTTTTTTAGTTCTGCCCACAAATTGTCCATAGGATTGAGGCCTGGGGTTTGTGATGGCCACTCGAATACCTAGACTTCGTTGTCCTTAAGCCATTTTGCCACAACTTTGGAAGTATGCTTGGGGTCATTGTCCATTTGGAAGACCCATTTGCGACCAAGCTTTAACTTCCTGACTAATGTCTTGAGATGTTGCTTCAATATATCCACACAATTGTCCTACCTCATGATGCCATCTATTTTGTGAAGTGCACCAGTCCCTCCGGCAGCAAAGCACCACCAAAACATGATGCTGCCACCCACGTGCTTCACGTTTTGATGGTGTTCTTCGGCTTGCAAGTATCCCCCTTTTTCCTCCAAACAAAACGATGGTCATTATGGCCAAACAGTTCTATTTTTGTTTCATCAGACCAGAGGACATTTCTCCAAAGAGTTTGATCTTTGTCCCCATGTGCAGTTGAAAACCGTAGTCTGGCCTTTTTATGGCGGTTTTGGAGCACTGGCTTTTTCCTTGCTGAGTGGCCTTTCAGTTTATGTCGATATAGGACTCGTTTTACTGTGGATATAGATATTTTTGTACCTGTTTCCTCCAGTTTCTTCACAAGGTCCTTTGCTGTTGTTCTGGGATTGATTCGCACTTTTGGCACCAAAGTACGTTCATCTCTAGGAGACAGAACGCGTCTCCTTCCTGAGTGGTATGACGGCTGCGTGGTCCCCTTGGTGTTTATACTTGCATACTATTGTTTGTACAGATGAACATGGCACCTTTGGGCGTTTGGAAATTGCTCCCAAGGATGAACCAGACTTGTGAAGGTCTACCATTTTTTTTCTGCGGTCTTGGCTGATTTCTTTTGATCTTCCCATGATGTCAAGCAAAGAGGCACTGGTAGGCCTTGAAATACATCAACAGGTACAGCTCCAATTGACTCAAATTATGTAAATTAGCCTATCAGAAGCTTCTAAAGCCATGACATAATTTTCTGGAATTTTCCATGCTGTTTAAAGGCACAGTCAACTTAGTGTATGTAAACTTCTGACCCACTGGAATTGTGATTAAGTGGATTATAAGTGAATTAATCTGTCTGTAAACAATTGTTAGAAAAATTACTTGTGTCATGCACAAATTAGATGTCCTAACCGACTTGCCAAACGTATAGTTTGTTAACAAGAAATTTGTTAACAAGAAACTTCGGACCATATACTGTATATTTTTTGTTGTTGAAAGATTTCTAAAAAACTGTTTTTGCTTTGTCATTATGAGGAATTATGTGTAGATTGATGAGGGGGGAAAACTATTTGATCAATTTTAGAATAAGGCTGTAACTTAACTAAATGTGGAAAAAGTCAAGGGGTCTAAATACTTTCCAAATGCACTCTATGTAAAATAAATACATTAAAAAAATAATAATCATTGGTTCCTGATCTTTCTTGTATCTCTCAGATATAAGACAGACACTTCAGAACAAATTTCCTATGGATATATTTGTTTTACTATTTATTTATCCATGTATGACACTGTTAATCATTGCGATTCTATTGGCTAATAGCAGTAATGCCAAATTCAATGTTTCATAAAATTATTTGTTTATATATATTTTTTGATACATTAAAGGCAGGGATCATCAACTAGATTCAGCCGTGGACCAATTCTTTCTTGACAGGATGGTCTTAGGGCCGGAACATAATTACGAATAAGAAGCCCAAACAGATATAATGTTTGACTAAAACAATCATTTCAAACCTTGTTTACATTTATATATACGATCATGTGTCTCTATTATGCATGGGAATACATGGGAATAGATTTCTTAAATTAATGAATTTAAAAAATATATAGATATTGATTTTAACATTTGCAAATTGGCTTAGTTTGATAGCTAGATTCATTGGATCTGATTTCCTGGTGTTTTTACAGTATTTTATGTCCAACAATGAAAACTTGGGGAGCCAAATAAAACCAGTTGGGGAACCCTGCCTGTGATTCAAAATAAAATAGCTAAATGATCCTTGGTATGACCATCTTAAAACAATTCCATATGTTAGCTTAGATGTAAGGATTACGGCAATTAAAAGCACTGGGCCACTACTGGCTGCCAATGGTTCTGGGCCTGACCTAGATCCCTGGATTCCCTGCTTCCATCCTGCACGGAGAGGACAATGGATCCCTAGTGGTACCTGAGCGACATTAATGATTTCCAGTTGGCTTGGCTTTGCCCTGGGACTGGGTCATTGACACCGAATGGGAGGTGGTCACCAGGGTGACGGGGCGACCTGCCAGACTCAGCTGGGGGAAGCAGTCCATGACCTTTTGACAGTTTGGCAGATATTTCTCACTTTTCTCGTTCCTCGCAATCCTCTGCAGAGGGAGCATTTGTTCTGTTGCTTTTTTTCCACTCAGTCGTGAAATAAGGACTGCAAATGTGACTAGATTACTATTTATGACATTAAAATGACAAACAACCTCATTTGTTGGAAGAAAACGTGAGTCACAAATCCAGTTCTTAAGAAAAAAAAGGGATCACACGCGCTCCTTAAACAATAACAGCATGGGCGTGCCGAGACTTGTCTTTCCTGTCCTTCCGAGCATTAAAAGCATTATTTTACATTTGACTTACATTTTCTCTCTTCCTCTATATCTTTCTCTTTCTCTTTCTCGATCTCTGATGATGAGTCAGTCGTAATTGCTTACTGGAGTCTGAGGCCGGTGCCAACTGGCAAGCGACCTTAACCTCCTCTGCACTACCAATACAGCTGCATTAATAACTGTTGATTAGTTAAAAATTACAACCGGGCCTGGTGCCATGATGTTGGGCACATGTTGAGAGAGATGCATGTGTAGTGGGGTGCTACTAAGCATTTAACTTGGCCATTGTGGTGGCAATAGGTCCCCTACTTGGTGTTCAATTGAGGAATTAGCTACTTGGACTTCAGACTTGGTCTTTAGCTCGGCAGGCTATGGCTCTCATGTAGCGGTTGTGCATTATGCAACCATTACACAGGGCTTGTCTTGGGTTCTACTTTGATACCCTCTGACTGGGTGGGACATGTTTCGAAATTACAATTATTACACAGTAATCATGTATCAAAGTACATCTTCCTGTACATCTTAGAAATAATATTCCAAGAAGGCAACTGCAGCAGTAGATCTTCCCTGAAATTTCTCTTATAAATCTTCTAAACCAATCAAATAAAGAAACACATTAACAAATAAATAATCTTGGCAATGACAGCAGGGGAGACTCCAGGAGGTGCCTTCCAGAAATGGTGCTCGTCTTATACTCTCCTTTCATCTCTCCACCAGTGAAAATAAATCTCAAAAGGGAGCGAGCAGCTAAGCAAGACGCAGAGCGCTAGCGACGACACTAATATGTGACATTGTGTCAGCTCCAGCCCCGTGCAGCTGTTTCCCCTTCTCCCGTCAGCTTGTAGCTCCACACACTCCAAGCCTCCCAAGAATGCCTGGGAAAGTTCTGAGGGGGGAGAACAGACGGGGGACTCTCCGGATATCAATGGCTGAGGCACAGCCCTCTACCACAGAGGAGGAGAAAAACAGCTTATTTTGCATGTTTTTCTTGCAGAACTTCTGTCTTGTCTTACATTTTAATTAGCATGCTTGGTTGATTTAGACTCATTTTCCGAGCAGTCAGACTCAGGTATAAGAGGGGAAATGACAATGAAGAAGTGATCATTTGTATGGTAGGAAGTAGGTTTCAGATTGGAAGGAACCGGCAAGATAAGGTTGATTGAGCACGAGGTCTTTTATCACATAATGATAATGTGTATCAAATCAGCAATACCATCTGAGGTAGGTAGCTATGGTCCATACCTCCATAAAGATACCCATACATTAGTCTTTCTCCCTCCAGCAATCCTTCACTGGTCCATCATCCCCACATTCGTCCATTATACTGGATGATGTGCCGTCAACATCATCCAGTTTAAAGCCCACCTCCCGACCTTGTCACTCTGTGAACCGCATATATTCACCATCTCTTACTATTATCACCTTGAGCATTTGATAACATTAATGATATTATTGTCAACTGCACTGGAAGAGAGTAAAATAAAACTGCCCTTTCTCTACTAGCCATCGGATATTTCTGAATAAAAGTACTGAAAATCATAGTAAATATGTCCTATCATGGCATAGCATGATGTGTTGTTTTGACTGACAGGGGTTTGAACCTAGCTCATATGCGTGACTGTGTTTGCCCTATGAGCATTAGTTCTGGGGGGCTTATGCAAATCTTCAGGTTTAAGGCAAGTTTACTCATCAAGTGAGCTTGGTTCACCAATCAACATAGTGATACATAGTGAAAAATGGGTCTTCGGTCATTCTTATGGTGAGGAGCTTGATACTTAAACCTGGCTAATACTAGACTAAACGGTTGTTCATAGACAAACGACACCAAAGTCAAATATACATAATTACTTGCACGTTAGAGTTTTTCGTCATGAATCTTGTTCTAAGGGCAGCTCGACAGAGTTGTCACTAGCTGACACAGCCACAGTCATCAAATCAGATTTTAAACCTAACCCTAACCTTAACTCGTAACCTTAACCACACTGCTAACTCTAATGCCTAACCCTAACCTTAAAGCTAATTTTTGTTTTCATGATATTTTACAGTATAGACCATTTTGACTTTGCAGCTGGCCTATCTAATGGGAAATTGCTCACTTCTGCCTCCGGGACATGACTCGTGACAATAAATTTCAACCTGCTCAATACTTGGTAATAAGGACATACATCTTTTGATCACTAAGTGTAGTTCGGTCCAGGAACAGTCTTAGGTTCCCTTTTGGTGGTTGTGTGTGTGAGTTATATCCCACAAACCACAGATGTTATCTAATACATGTTGCTCTCATAACACTGATGAAGCAGATATGGACTTTAATCGTCTTGGGTATGTCGTCACGACTGAACTGGCCTGATTCTTCAGACACGCGGGTCCCTGTTGATCTGCTTGACGGAGGCCACATTTGTTTTGCCCATCCTCTTGCAGTTGCCAAAATTGTTGCATTGGTATTTCACCTCTGACTCCAGGCCACAGTTTTGTCAATCACGCACACTGTCAGTGCCCAGTCTACAGTTTATTCAAATAACTGCGAGTGACGATGGGGTATTTTCGTGCCGTTTTGAATGACAGTGGCTTCCAGAAATGGCCTGTTCCATTTTAAGAACGCTGTCCGACATACGCCCTCACTGCATCCAGGGCCCAAGTGGGCCGAACCACGCGTACGGGTGAGTGGGGCGGGTGGAAGTGGCCGATATTCAATTACCAAAGAGCAATGAGTTAAAGTATGGGTGAGATGGTCTAAAAATAAAAGTGTCTATATCGGGCCTCTTGGTCACTCCTTTTGCATTTATGTAGTGTTCTGTGTGACAGCTGCGTTGCGTCAGATTGTAAAAGCCATCAGTCCATGGTCTGCTTTCTATGAAAGAGACCCTACAAGAGGATTCTGTACTCACACAGGCTCAGAGTGGTTTCAGGCAGTTGAAAGAAAGACACATATTTGGCCTTTAGTTCCACCTATGAGCATCTGCAAATAGCAACACATGTCAACACTTTTTGGAGCAACCATTTTGGTTCTCTGGATCAACACCAAACCAGTTCAAAACAAGGAGAGGTCACTTCCCAGTGAACTTTGATTACCTCCTAGCCTTTTCATAAGCATGATGCCTATGTATTGTAGCAGCCCATTGGAATTGCATTAAGGTCTCTGAAATGTGCATTGCATCTTGGCACATCATGCCATTACTATTCCAAACCAAAGGGTGAGAGGAGCTGTTCGCTTTCCACATGCTGGTGGTGTTAGACCCTTGTTGTAGCACTCAGCACTAGCACCTGCCCGCAACGCAGCTGACACGTGACTCATTTTAGCGAGGTATTGGGCCTGGTATGCCCAGGCATCCTAACAACCTCCAACCACCACACAGTTCCCCTCATACCAACCCTTCAGTGATCACCTCTGCTCTGGTAACATGCGTCATATTCGTTTATACCACCGCATCAATGACAAATAAACAGGATCGCCATGACGTGCATCATACTCTGATTTCACTGTAAACAAATGGATCTCTCACATCAAAACCTGGGCTAACATCTGGTTATCATTTTCTGGCTGTCGAAAAGGAGAATGTGTAACACAACCTGTTATTTTACACATTAGTAACGCTGTTGTTTCACTTGTATTTTTTTTATTTTATTCAAACCACAAAGACCAGGGAGATTTACCAATGCTTCACAAAGAAGGGTAACTACTGGTGGATGGGGAGGAATAAAACAAATGCAGACATTGAATATCCCTTTGAGCATGATGAAGTTATTAATTACACTTTGGATGGTGTATGAATACACCCAATCACTACAAAGTTACAGGCGTCCTTTCTAACTCAGTTGCTGGAGAGGAAGGAAACCACTCAGGGAGTTCACCATGAGGCCAATGATTACTTTAAAACAGTTACAGAGGCTGTGATAGGAGAAAACTGAGGATGGATCAACAACATTGTAGTTACTCCACAATACAAACATAAGTGACAGAACGAAAACAAAACACTAAAGCAATACTGCATAAAATGTGGCAAATCAATTAACTATTTTTCTTGAATATGTGTTATGTTTGGGGCAAATCCAATGCAACACATTACTGAGTACCACTCTCCATATTTTCAAGCATAGTGGTGGCTGCATCATGTTATGGGTATGCATGTAATTGTTAAGGACTGGAATGTTTTTCAGGATAAGAAATAAACAGAAGGGAGCAATGTACAGGCACAATCCCAGAGGAAAACCTAGTCCAGTCTACTTGCCACCAATTCACCTTTTAGCAGGACAATAACATAAAACACAAAGCCAAATCTACACTACAGTTCCTTACCAAGAAGACAGTGAATGCTCCTGAATGGCCGAGTTACAGTTTTGACTTAAATCTACTTGAAAATATATGACAAGACCTGAAAATGTCTAGCAATGATCAACAACCAATTTGACAGAGCTTGAATCATTTTCAAAATAATTATGGATAAATGTTGCACAATTCAGGTGTTGAAAGCTCTTGAAAACTTACCAAGAAAGACTCACAGCTGCCATCGCTGGCAAGGTGCTTCCACAAAGTATTGACTCTGGGATGTGAATACTTATGTAAATGTGATATTTCTGTATGTCATTCTCAATAAATTTGCAAAAATGTCTAAAACCTTGTTTTCACTTTGTCAATTTGGGGCATTGTATGTATATGGGTGAGAGGAAAAATATATTTAATACATTTTGTATTCCTACTGTAACACAACAAAATGTGTAATAAGTCAAGTGGTATGGATACTTTCTGAAGGCACTGTATTCTTGTGAAAGCCTTCCATATCAATGAAATGTTTTAAATTAGACTAAATATACTTTACATTGTCAGAATATTCTACATTTATAGCAGCTATAAAAATACAATTTGAGGGTGAGTTGATCATTTAAAAAACAACGTTTCCCGTACTTACTCAAGTAGCGTTGGTGTGGTAAACTGTCGCAACATATGCAACTACAGTATGGTTGTCGAATTTGACCAACCTTGTTTTTGGCTAATGCTGCCAGTCCGTACCGCAGCCAAACTGCCATACCCTGTAGCTACAGTATTCTTTGACGAATGATTCCGCGCAAAATCTAGATTTATAACTTTTTTTGACAATTCCCCAGAACGCATGAGACACAGGGAGACACTGGTAAACACTCCCTGAACGAAACAAAATATGCAACAGAAATGACAGCCGAGTCCCGCGCTACTTTGTAACTTTTGTCACTAAGTCAAGTGCTGGGCTGTCTTCAAGTGTGCAACTATGTTGGCTACAATGACAATGGTTCCAAAAAAGTAATGAATTCAACACGTTTGAGTATTTTACCTGATTTTGCTGAGTATTTTCTCTTCACGCTGACGTTTTGGAATAAGGAAGGTGTAAACAGAGTTACATTAATCCGTGTTGTGCAACTCCCCCTTCGACAGCTCTAAAGTTCTCTCTCTCTCGCTCTCTCTGTCGCTCTCTCTCTCTCTCTTTCCGTCGCTCTCTCTGTCCCGCGCCTCTTTTACTGTCGCATGCCACGAAGGCCACTCAAACGAATCTGACCACACTTATTATTTTACCGAGAGGAGAAACTGTAGGAGGAAGGTCGCTCGTGCAGTCAATTCAATAGTCGAGGGCGCGAATCAACGTCACATGGACTGCATGTTTTTCGAAAATTGGGTCAAACGTCAAATAGCACAGAAACTCAACCCACTGCATATTACTGATGAATAGAGGAATAGGCTGCGAGAATATTTTCCAATGTAGCGTATCTATAGCCTACTCAGTTTCATAAACTTAGGTCTAACAGTATATATTTTTGAACCACTATCATAAAACCCATTCTGCTTTTTTTCCTTCAGAGTAGACCTAATAGTTATACAGTCAGGGCACGTGAAGCATGGTCATGCACTTTCGATACAGATATAATTTAGGACCTACAAAGTTCATTTATGTAACTTCCATATCACACTTTTTTATCTTGATGATATACACCAAACATATTTTATTTATCAACTTGTATTGTTGTATTATTGTATGATCGCATAGGTTGTTTAGATTATTCTATGTGACTGTTTTGAATTATGCATATAATGATTACTGTATAGACTATGTTCAGACATCTTTAATAAAATATATCTTTAACCTTTATTTAACTAGGCAAGTCAGTTAAAAACAAATTATTATTTAGAACGACGGCCTACCCCAGACAATCCCGGATGACGCTGAGCCAATTGTGCACCTCCCTATGGGACTCCCAAACACAGCCGGATGTGATTCAGCCTGAATTCAAACCAGGAACTGTAGTGTCGCCTCTTGCACTGAGATGCAGTGCCTTAGACCGCTGTGCCACTCGGGATCAGATCATTGGTTGAGAACTATGCAAGGAAGGATGGTTATCATAAAGTATCTTGTGTCAACAGTTCAGACTGAGGATAACCTGGCAAATATGTTTTGTCAGAGCTCACCTGACTGATTTCATTTGTTTATTTTAAAAGTGAAATCAAGGCAATAAAAAATGTAGTTATACAACTCAATTTGACATTCTACATCAAGAATATCTACAAGAAATCTCTTTGAACTGTAATATTGTGTGTTGACCTTCCTTATAAAACCTAACATAAAAAAATGATTTGGTCAAAATTACCATACAATAACCCCAGTGTCCTTCAAACCTACCAACAGATATACAGTCCATACTGTAAAACGCTGTGTAGTACAGTACATTCTGTAGTAGGCTATGCATTGATAGACTGACATGTTAACTTCTCTCTGACTTTTAGCCAAGCAACAGTTAAAGGATAGATACATTCTCATAAAGGAACTCTTGTTCAGAGATATTCCCAATAGTTGTGCTCTGGTGATTTGTGTAATGCCTTGTATGCCCTGGGGCTGTGCATGTTGTGAAACATATTTTCCCCAGAAAAAAATTAGTTGCATCGCACTGATTCGGAGGCCCACAGCTTTCGAAGGCGAGTGGTAGGACAAGCAGACACTTGCTCATAATGTCTCTGACACAAGAATGAGTAACATGGCCTGCATATCCTGTAGGACAGGGTTTCCTCAACTCGGTCCTGGGGCCTCCCAGGGGTACACAAAGTTTGATGATGAGATGATTATTTGAAATAGCTGGTCACTAATAATGTTTACATGCAATTTCACCCACTTTAAACATACGGTATATACTGTATTCTATTCATGTCTTATCCCATATAACTACTGCTGTTACATTTTCTTACATTACAGCCTTATTCTAAAATGTATATAAAAACAAAAAATCCTCACCAATATACCAATACACAATATCCCATAATGCCAAAGCGAAAACAGCTTTTTAGAAATGTTTGCAAATGTATCAAAACTAAAAAACAGTAATACCTTATTTACATAAGTATTCAGACCCTTTGCTATGAGACTTGAAATTGAGCTCAGGTGCATCTTGTTTCCATTGATCATCCTTGAGATGTTTCTACAACTTGATTGGAGTCCACCTGTGGTAAAGTCAATTGATTGGACATGATTTGGAAAGGCACACACCTGTCTATATAAGGTCCCACAGTTCACAGTGCATGTCAGAGCAAAAATCAAGCCATGAGGTCGAAGGAATTGTCCATAGAGCTCCGAGACAGGATTGTGTCGAGGAACCAACAAATTTCTGCAGCATTGAAGGTCCCCAACAACACAGTGGCCTCCATCATTCTTAAATGGAAGAAGTTTGGAACCACCAATACTCTTCCTAGAGCTTTCCGCCTGGCCAAACTGAGCAATCAGGGAAGAAGGGCGGGTGACCAAGAACCCGATGGTCACTCTGACAGAGCTCCATAGTTCCTCTGAGGAGATGGGAGAACTTTCCAGAATGACAACCATCTCTGCAGCACTCCACCATTCCACTCCTCTCCAATCAGGCCTTTATGGTAGAGGGGCCAGACGGAAGCCACTCCTCAGTAAAAGGCACATGACAGCCCGCTTGGAGTTTGCCAAAAGGCACCTAAAAACTCTCAGACCATGAGAAAGAAGATTCTCTGGTCTGATGAAACCAAGATTGAACTCTTTGACCTGAATGCCAAGCGTCACGTCTGGAGGAAACCTGATATCATCCCTACAGTGAAGCATGGTGGTGGCAGCATCATGCTGTGGGATGTTTTTTAGCGGCAGGAACTGGGAGACTAGTCAGGATAGTGGGAAAGATGAACGGATCAAAGTACAGAGAGATCATTGATGAAAACCTGCTCCAGAACACTCAGAACCTCAGACTGGGGCAAAGGTTTACCTTCCAACAGGACAACGATCCTAAGCACACACCCAAGACAACCCAAGAATGGCTTTGGGACAAGACTCTGAAGGGGCCCGCCGGAGCTCTGGAGAGACCTGAAAATTGCTGTGCAGCGACGCTCCCCATCCACCATGACAGAGCTTGAGATGATATGCAGCGAAGAATCGGAGAAACTCCCCAAATACAGGTATGCCAAGCTTGTAGCGTCTCTTCCCAAGAATCGCTGCCAAAGGTACTTCAACAAAGTACTGGGTAAAGGGTCTGAATATTTCCGTTTTTTATTTTTAAAGAGGAGATGGAAGAGAGGAGGAAGAAGAGGAAGAAAGAGGAGGAGGAGGAGGAGGAGGAGGAGGAGGAGGAGGAGGAGGAGGAGGAGGAGGAGAGGAGAGGAGAGGAGGGGGAAGAGAAAGCAAATTGATCCAGAAGATCTCTAGTTGTTGACAGGACACGAGGACAGCAACTGTAGGCCCTACTAGGCTGATATCACACCAAACAACTACATTACGGTAACATATTGGACTTTGATCCATCCAGGGCATCTGTCATGATTGATGTGAAAGCTTTGAATCTGTGACACCTGTGTATCGGCTAAATTTGCCAAGTGACATAAACCATAGTTCTATTTTTACATTTTAAGAACCAAAGTCACCCTTATTGCTGCCATTAGTACAATAGTGTTATGTAATTTGTCATAAACTAACATCAAATCAAATCACATTTTATTGGTTGCGTATACAGATGTTCAGATTTTATCACAGGTGAAGCGAAATTCTTGTGTTTCTAGCTTCAACAGACCAGTGATACCTAGCAATTAAATTTGATCAACTATGCACACATAATAAATAAGAAATATCAGAAAGAGCAATGTAAGAGACCTGAATATATATATATATATACATACATACTGTGTGTATTTTTTTATTATTAATTATTATATTTCTTAATTATTATGTGTGCATAGTTGATTACATTTAATTGCTAGGTATCACTGCTCTATTTGAGCTAGAAACACAATAATTTCGCTCCACCTGTAATAACATCTGCAAATCTGTATACTCGACCAATAAAATTTGATTTGATGTTAGTTTATGACAAATGACATAACACTATTGTACTAATGGCAGCAATAAGAGTGACGTTGGTTCTTAAAATGTAAAAATGACACTATGGTTTATGTCACTTGGCAAATTTTGCAGATTACACAGGTGTCACAGATTCAAAGCTTTCACGTCAATCATGACAGATGCCCTGGATGGATCAAAGTCCAATATGTTACCGTAATGTAGTTGTTTGGCGTGCTATCAGCATAGTAGGGCCTACAGTTGCTGTCCTCGTGTTGAGTGTCTTGTCAACAACTAGACCTCTTCTGGCTGAATTCGCTCTCTCTTTCCCCTCCTCCTCTCCTCTTCTCCTCCTCTTCTCTTGTCCTTCTCTTCTCTCTCTTCCTCCTCCTCTCACTTCTCCCTCCTCCTCTCTCTTCCTCCTCTATTCCTCCTCCTCTCTCTCTTTTGCCCCTCTCGCTCTGTCCTTTCTCAAAATAACTAATGAAGCACACTCTGCTTCTAATCTGCTGCTGCTGCTTAAGGCAACACATGACTAAGCGCATGTGCTCACACACACACACACACACACACACACACACACACACACACACACACACACACACACACACACACACACACACACACACACACACACACACACACACACACACACACACACACACACACACACACACACACACACACACACACACACACACACACACACACACACACACACACACACACACATCACTCTCTGATAGACTGTTGCCAAATGAAGCGGATGGCTTAGTTAGCGTCGCTACTACCTCCCTAAGGACTGAAGTATTGCCGCACCGAACCTAGAAATGCCTTGGTTTTTCTGGGTCAGTGGTATGATGAAGCCTCCATAAATTGCGTATCTTTTCTTATGTGCATGATATCCAGGTCAAGTGGCGATTTTGAACATAATGATGTACCAAAACAGCATCCACGAAAGGCCTAATAACAATAACATCTCCACAAGAAAGGTCTTAGAATAATGTGAGTGATATCTTTACCATTAAAAGGCCCACATACACCCCCCTCTCCGTCTTCATATCATTATCACAGGACCGCAATGCCTTGACGCTGCCTTGGGTTCCAACCAGAACAAAATGGTATAAATGGGAAGACAGCAGGGTGATTCATCAAAACGAGGTAAGACGTGACTGCAGTAAATATACACACCCAGTCCCAGCAGTTTTAAAAACTGATTAAGATCATGCTACCCCTGGTCTACACTTAACCCTGAAGGCAGAGATTCAATCCTCGCCTATGCAACTTTACGTTCCATGCTACAGTATATCCCTCTTCTATCTAATCCAACTGTGGATAAAATCTGTGGATAAATTTGCAAAATGTAAATATTTTTTCAACACAACTTGACTGTTGACATATGTCACCTTTATGTCCAGTGTTTATATAATGTGATTTGTGTGTTTATTACGCTGTAACAGTGATCTCTTTTCTCCTTCATAGTTTTTCCCACCATACAGGTCTTGGATCACATAAAGTATGGTAAGTTTCATAGATGTTTGGTAGTGTCCCTGGGAACAAACTGATTCCAGGAAAGGGTTTATTTTAGAGGTGAATGATACATACATGTATTCTGACAGATCAGCCTAACTCATATTTCCTGTAGTCTTCCAAGTGTTTTACTCATATTGTCTTCGTCAAGGCTTGTCTCAGGTGGCTCACTATCGCCATCTTTGCCTCACCAAGAAATATTGTAATATATTGCTAGATACCTGGTTCTCCTTTTTCTCTCAGCATAGCGGTATTATAATGCAACCGTGTTCATAAAACATTTCCTATTCTAACTTAGTTTTCCCCTTTTGTGGACATGAGCAATCAGAATGGTTGTTAGGAATTTTGAAAACAAACTATTCTCAGGGTCATACAGCACAACTGAGATGCTCACTTACAGTAACTGCATGCTTCTACATCTGCAATGCTTGCTGTTTGGGGTTTTAGGCAGGGTTTCTGTATAGCAAATTGTGACATTGTCACGCCCTGACCTTAGAGAGCTGTTTTATTTCTCTATTTGGTTTGGTCAGGGTGTGATGTGGGGTGGGCATTCTATGTTCTATTTTCTATGTTTTTGTATTTCTTTGTTTTGGACGGGTATGGTTCTCAATCAGGGACAGCTGTCTATCGTTATCTCTGATTGGGAACCATACTTAGGTAGCCATTTTTCCCACCTGTCTTTGTGGTTAGTTAACTTTGTTTGTGGCACTTAGCCCTGTTGAGCTTCACGGTCGTTTTGTTGTTTTGTTGTTTTGTTGGCGACATTTATCTTAAATAAAAATAAATGTACGCTCACCACGCAGCACCTTGGTCTTCTTCCAGCAACGGCCGTGACAGAACTACCCACCACCAAAAGACCAAGCAGCGTGGGAAAAAGTAGGACTGGACATGGGATGACATCCTGGACGGCAAGGGATCCTGGACGTGGGAGGAGATCCTGGCCGGAAAGGATAGCCTGCCGTGGGAGCAGATGGAAGCAGAGAGGAAGGTGGAGGCAGCGAGAAAGAGGGCCCAGGATTACACAGGGTCACGGCTGGCACTAAAGACCGGGAGGCCACTCCCCCCAAAAATTGACTAGTCTCTCAAAGCACTTCATGATGACAGAAGTGAGTGCTACGGGGCGATAGTCATTTAGTGCAGTTACCTTTGCCTTCCTGGGTACAAGAACAATGGTGGACAGCTTGAAGCATGTGGGGACAACAGACTGGGATAGGGAGATATTTAGTATGTCCGTAAATACTCCAGCCAGCTGGTCTGCGCATGCTCTGAGTGCACGGCTAGGGATGTTATCTGGGCCGGCAGCCTTGCGAGGGTTAACACGCTTAAACATCTTACTCACGTCGGCCATGAAGAAGGAGAGCCCACAGTCCTTGGTAGCGGCCCACTTTGTTATCCTCAAAGCGGGCGAAGAAGGTGTTTAGCTTGTCCAGAAGAAAGATGTCAGTGTCCACGATGTGGCTGGTTTTCCCTTTGTAGTCCGTGATTGTCTGTAGACCCTGCCACATACGTCTCATGTCTGAGCCTCAATTACGGCTCCACTTTTTCTCTATACTGACGTTTTGCCTGTTTGATTGCCTTAAGGAGGGAATAACTACACTGTTTGTATTCGGCCATATTCCCAGTCACCTTGTCATGGTTAAATGCAATGTTTTGTGCAGTTTTGCGTGAATGCTGCCATCTATCTACAGTTTCTGGTTAGGTAAGGTTTTAATAGTCACAGTGGGTAGAACATCTCCTGTATACCTCCTGCTAAACTCAGTCACCAGTGTATTTGTCTATGTTGTTCACAGAGGCTACCAGGAACATATGCTAATCCGTGTGATCAAAACAATCTTGAAGCGCGGATTCCAATTGGTCAGACCAGCGTTGAATAGTCCTTAGCACGGGTACTTCCTGTTTGAGTTTCTGCCTATAGGACTGGAGGAGCAAAGTGGAGTCGTGATCTGATTTGCCGAAGGGAGGGCGGGGGAGGGTCTTGTAGGCATCCCGGAAGTTGGAGTAGCAGTGGTCGAGTGTTTTAGCAGCGTGAGTGCTACAGTCAATGTGTTGATAGAACTTCGGTAACATTTTCCTCAAATTTGTTTTGTTACAATCCATAGATACAACAAATGCGGCCTCAGGATTTGTGGTTTCCAGTTTGCATAAAGTCCAGTGACGTTCTTTGAGGGCCTTCATGGTATCGGTTTGAGGGAGAATATACACGGTTGTGACTATAACAGAAGAGAATTCTCTTTGGAGGTAATACGGTCGGCATTTGATTGTGAGGTATTCTAGGTCGGGTGAACAAAAGGACTTGAGTTCCTGTATGTTATCACAATCACACCATGAGTAGTTAATCAGGAAACATACACCCCTGCCCTTCTTCTTCCCGGTGAGATATGTATTCCTGTCACAATGAACTGAGAACCCAACTGGCTGAATGGAGAGAGACATATTTCCATGAAATGGAGTATGTTACAATCCCTGATGTCTCTCTGGAACGAAATCCTCTCCATAAGCTTGTCAACTTTATTATCCAGAGACTGAACATTAGCGAGTAGCATACTCGGAAGCGGTGGGTGGTGTGCGCGCTTCCTGAGTCAGACTAGAAGTCCGTGTATCTCTTTTCCACTTGCGGTGTTTTGGAACAGCCTCTGGAATCAGTTCAATTACCCTGGAGGGTTTGAACATAGGATCCGATTCGGTAAAGTCGTATTCCTTTTCGTAATGCTGGTAATGCTTGTGAGTTACCATCGCTCTGATATCCAAAGTTCTTCCCGGCAGTATGTAATAACACAAAAAATGAATGCGCTAATAATGCTTAAAATAACACATAAAAAACAAAATACTGCAAAGTTTCCTAAGAGCTAGAATCACTGCAAGCCCTGTCCTTCGGCGGCATTTTACACTTATCTGGTGTCCTGTGTGAGCTTAGGTATGCTCCACTCTCCTCCCCCCACCGCACCTGCTGTCGCGACCTCTGAATGCTCGGCTATGTAAAGCTAACTGACATTTACTCCTGAGGTGCTGACCTGTTGGACCCTCTATAACCACTGTGATTATTATTTGACCCTGCTGAACATTTGAACATCTTGAAGAAGGTACTTTTGTCAACTTTTTAGCCAGTAGTTCTGACAGTAGCTTTCATGAGCCAAAAGTGGTCCCCGAACATTGCGTACTACGTCACATATGTAAATATATGTTCACCATTTCTTTGCTCTCTCACTCTTTAGTTTGTGCATCTTGCTAGCTGTCACTCAATTGGTGAGGGGCTGAAGCTCATTGGCTGGAACTCAAATTGCTAGGGGGCAGGCCCATGTGTGAGAAAATGTAGGGGAAATGGTGCTGCACAGCTCCAGAAAACAGCAGCATTCAATCTAGGGATTTCGTGGCTAATTGAGGTAAGACAGTAAATCTGTTTATAGATTATGGATGTATGAACTACACCTTGACACATCCAGCCCAAATTGGGAGGTTTTAAAAAGACTTACTAATCGCTAAAATTCGGGAGCAAGTCTTTAATTGCAAGCTTACACTGAAACTATTTACATCAGTGCATTCACAGTTTCAACTAGATCAATCACTGGGAAATAAAACCTTATGGCATGAATACTGTATTGAGAATAGCGGATCACATTGTATCGTTTAATTACATGTATACACTGTCTGGAACAAAAACAACATGTATGAAAACACAAGCACATGTTCAGAGAAGCTCCTTCAGTTATGTTAGGCCATGTTCAACGGCTCCAGCAGCAATAGCCCCCTCTTTTCTCTCTTTTCTCGCTCTCTTTCCATCTCTCCATTAATCCAGAGATGTTGGTATCTCTTTCCAGTTCAGAGAGGGAGAAAAACAACAAGCTATTTGATGAATGTAATAGCCTCTGTCCCTCTAGGAAAGGCCCAATGGTTTAGTTAAGAGCCTTGCTGTCAGATCTAAAAGGTTCCTGCATGTTGAGGTCCAGGGGGAGCTATTTTCGGGGTGCGTGCAGCCCAAAGCCTGAGTGTAATAAAACAACATGGCTTTTAAGGTGTCTCTGTGCATTTGGTGCTTGTAAATGGAGAAGAAACATAGGGCCTGAATCAAGAGGGAACCATTGTTTCCTTAATATTCACTTCGGGGACTCCTTTAGCTGAGACACACTATTCAGGTTGTGCTGTGGGCAATATAACAATAATTTAAAAAAAAGATGTGTTTTAACAACAGCCAGCTTGAATTATGGTGTACATGACCGGTTCATTAGTAGGAGATTTCAGCTCATTTGCCTTGAAGCCTGTTCAAAACAGAAACATATTGGACAGATTTGCAATTAGTGCTCCAAAATTGTGAAAATACAAAATACTGCAAGAACCATACTAACCTACAGAGGCAAAACGCAGTAACTGCGAATTTGATCAGAAATCTTTGATCTGTTGTAATGGCCAGGTATATTATCTGATTAATTAGGTCTTTTTCCTGACACAAGAACAAGCCAGTTGTCACGCCTTGGTCATTGTATTTTGTGTTTTTGTTATATGTTTGGGTAGGCCAGGGTGTGACATGGGTTTATATGTTGTTTTCGTATTGGGGTTTGTAGTATTTGGGATCGCGGCTAATTAGGGGTGTTGTATAGGCTTGGCTGCCTGAGGCGATTCTCAATCAGAGTCAGGTGATCCTCGTTGTCTCTGATTGAGAACCGTATTTAGGGAGCCATAGTTTCGCTTTGTATTTCGTGGGTGTTTGTTGCTGTCTCTGTGTTGTAGTCACCAGATAGGCTGTAATTAGTTTCACGTTCCGTTCTGTTGCTTTTGTAGTTAGTATCAGTTATTTAATGTACCGCGTTCTTTCATTAAAGTCATGAGTAACCAACACGCTGCATTTCGGTCCGACTCTCTTCTTTCAACAGACGAACGCCGTTACAGAAACACCCACCGCTCACGGACCGAGCAGTGTGTAAACTGGCAGGAGCTAAAGGAGGACGTTATGGACGGTAGAGGCATGGATTATACGACGTGGGAAGAAATCGACAGGTGGGCGGCCAACCCGGAGAGAGTGCAGGAGCCCGCCTGGGATTCCCTGCAGCAATGCGAAGAGGGCTACAGGCGAATGGATTCAAAAAGGAAAACACGGCGACGCAGAGCGAAAACCGAAAGTAACCCCCAATTATTTATTGGGGGAGGGCGCATAGAGAGAGTGGCTGAGTCAGGGTTCAGACCTGAGCCAACTCTCCCTGTTAATCGTGAAGAGAGTTGCAGTGGGAGAGGCTGCACCACTTGGAGAATTGGACATGGGAGGAGGAATTAGACGGTAAAGGACCCTGGGCTCAGCCTGGAGAATATCGCCTTCCCAAGGAAGAAATAGAAGCGGCTAAAGTGGAAAGGCACTGGTATGAGGAGGCAGCACGGCGACGCGGTTGGAAGCCGGAAAAGCAGCCCCAAAAAATTATTGGGGGGGCTAGAAGGGAGTATGTTTATGCCAGGTAGGAGACCTGCGCAAACTCCCTGTGCTCACCGTTGGGCTAGAGAGACCGGGCAGGCACCGTGTTATACTATGGAGCGCACGGTGTTTCCAGTGCGGGTGCAGAGCCAGGTGCGGCACATACCAGCCCTTCCTATTGGCCGGGCTAGAGTGGGCATCGAGCCAGGTAAGCTTGGGCAGGCTCGGTGCTCAAGAGCTCCAGTGCGCCTGCACGGTCCGGTCTATCCAGAGCCACCTCCACACACCAGTCCTCCGGTAGCAGCTCCCCGCACCAGGCTTCCTGTGCGTGTCCTCGATCCAGTACCACCAGTTCCAGCACCACGCACCAGGCCTCCAGTGCGCCTCGCCTGTTCAGCGCAGCCAGCGCTTTTCTCCTCTCCTGCGCTGTCGGAGTCTCCCGCCTGTTTAGCGCAGCCAGAGCCTTTCTCCTCTCCTGTGCTGCCGGAGTCTCCAGTCTGCCCAGCGCCGCCAGTGCTCCCAGTCTGCCCAGCGCCGCCAGTCTGCCCAGCGCCGCCAGTGCTCCCAGTCTGCCCAGCGCCGCCAGTGCTCCCAGTCTGCCCAGCGCCGCCAGTGCTCCCAGTCTGCCCAGCGCCGCCAGTGCTCCCAGTCTGCCCAGCGCCACCAGTGCTCCCAGTCTGCCCAGCGCCGCCAGACAACCAGTCTCTTCCAGATCTGCCAGACAACCAGTCTCTTCCAGATCTGCCAGACAACCAGTCTCTTCCAGATCTGCTTGTCAACCTGAATCTTCCAGTTCTGCCAGCCAGCCAGGATTTATCGGAGCCTACTACCTGCCTGAGCTTCCTCTCAGTACTGGGCTTCCTCTCAGTACTGGGCTTCCTCTCAATACTGGGCTTCCCCTCAGTACCGGGCTGCCCCTCAGTCCCGGGCTGCCCCTCAGTCCCGGGCTGCTTCTGTCCCGAGCTGCCCCTCTATCCTGAGATGCCCCTCTGTCCTGAGATGCCCCTCTGTCCTGAGATGCCCCTCTGTCCTGAGATGCCCCTCTGTCCCGAGCTGCCCCTCTGTCACGAGCTGCTCCTCAGTTATGTGGGGATCTGGGTGAGGACTATTAGGCCATGGTCGGCGGAGAGGGTGGATTATCCCAGGACGCGAAGGGGAGGAACTAGGACATTAATGGAGTGGGGTCCACGTCCCGAGCCAGAACCGCCACCATGGACAGACGCCCACCCGGACCCTCCCTATGCTCTTGTGGTGCGTCCGGGAGTCCGCACCTTAGGGGGGTGGGGGTTCTGTCACGCCTTGGTCATTGTATTTTGTGTTTTTGTTATATGTTTGGGTAGGCCAGGGTGTGACATGGGTTTATATGTTGTTTTCGTATTGGGGTTTGTAGTATTTGGGATCGCAGCTAATTAGGGGTGTTGTATAGGCTTGGCTGCCTGAGGCGATTCTCAATCAGAGTCAGGTGATCCTCGTTGTCTCTGATTGGGAACCGTATTTAGGGAGCCATAGTTTTGCTTTGTATTTCGTGGGTGTTTGTTCCTGTCTCTGTGTTGTAGTCACCAGATAGGCTGTAATTAGTTTCACGTTCCGTTCTGTTGTTTTTGTAGTTAGTATCAGTTATTTCATGTACCGCGTTCTTTCATTAAAGTCATGAGTAACCAACACGCTGCATTTCTTGGCTGTGTGCTTCAGGTCGTTGTCCTGTTGGAAGGTGAATGTTCACCCTAGTTGTAAACGTGTACGTTGGGAGTTGGGAAGCAAGTTCAGGGAGCGTATTTAATGAATAAATGAACATAAAAACAAAACAAGAAACATGGGTAGCTTACAGACATGAACACTGGAACAGAAACAATAACGCCTCGGGAAGGAGTCTGATGCGCGTAACTATGGTGACAGGTGTGCATAATAATAAGCAACCTGACGACCTCGAGTGCCGGAGAGGGAGTATACATGACACCAGTCTGAGGTCCTGAGCGCTCTGGAGCAGCTTATCATCAAGGATCTCTCTGTACTTTGCTCCGTTCATCTTTCCCTCGATCCTGACTAGTCTGCCATTCCCTGCTGCTGAAAAACGCTGTCACCACCATGTTCACCGTAGTGATGGTGCCAGGTTTCCTCCAGATGTGATGCCTGGCATTAATGCCACAGAGCAATCTTGGTTTCATCAGACCAGATAATCTTGTTTCTCATGGTCTGAGAGTCCTTCAGGTGGCTTTGGCAAACTCCAAGCGGACTGTCATGTGATTGGGGGAGTGCTGCAGACATGGTTGTCCTTCTGGAAGGTTCTCCCATCTCCACTGATGAACTCTAGAGTGACCATCGGGTTCTTGGTCACCTCCCTGAACAAGGCCCCTCTCCCCCGATTATTCAGTTTGGCTGGGCGGCCAGCTCTAGGAAGAGTCTTTGTGGTTTCAAACTTCTTCCATTTAAGAATGATGGAGGCCACTGTGTTGTTGGGCACCTTCAATGCTGCAGACATTTTTTTTACCCTTCCCCAGATCTGTCTCTCTACACAATCCAGGTGTTTGTCATTGTCTCGGATTGGGAACCATATTTAGGTAGCCTGTTTTGTGTTGGGTTTTGTGGGTGGTTGTCTTCTGTCTTTGTGTCTATGCACCAGATAGGACTGTTTCGGTGGTCACATTTGTTGTTTTGTATTTTGTAGTGTTCTCGTTTATTGTCTATATTAAAGATGTTGAACACGAACCACGCTGCATTTTGGTCCTCCTCTCCTTCAATAGAAGAAAACCGTTACATTACCACAGGTGGACTCCAATCAAGTTGTAGAAACATCTCAAGGATGATCAATGGAAACAGAATGCACCTGAGCTGAATTTCGAGTCTCATTGGGGCGACAGGGGAGCCTTGTGGTTAGGGTGTTGGGCTAGTAACTGGAAGGTTGTAAGTTCAAATCCCCAAGCTGACAAGGTACAAATCTGTCGTTCTGCCCCTGAACAAGGCAGTTAACCCACTGTTCCTATGCCGTCATTGAAAATAAGAATTTGTTCTTAACTGACTTGCCTAGTTAAATAAAGGTAAAAAATAAAAAAATAACAAAGAATCTGAATACTTACGTACATTTCTAAAAAGCTGTTTTTGCTTTGGCATTATGGGATATTGTGTGTAAATTGGTGAGGACCATTTTTTATTTAATCAAATTTAGAATAAGGCTGTAATGTAACAAAATGTGGAAAAAGTCAAGGTGTCTGAGTACTTTCCAAATGCACTGTACATCCTGGAGTATCAGAAACTGCTGTCAGTCTAGACAGATTTTGCAGTAAAAAATACAAAACGTAATTACTGTATTTGTTGGACTGCATACAAAACAATACAATGCAAGTAATAGAACACACGAGGTAAGACGTGACTGCAGTAAATATACACACCCAGTCCCAGCAGTTTTAAAAACTGATTAAGATCATGCCACCCCTGGTCTACACTTAACCCTGAAGGCAGAGATTCAATCCTCGCCTATGCAACTTTACGTTCCATGCTACAGTATATCCCTCTTCTATCTAATCCAACTGTGGATAAAATCTGTGGATAAATTCGCAAAATGTAAATATTTTTTCAACACAACTTGACTGTTGACATATGTCACCTTTATGTCCAGTGTTTATATAATGTGATTTGTGTGTTTATTACGCTGTAACAGTGATCTCTTTTCTCCTTCATAGTTTTCCCCACCATACAGGTCTTGGATCACATAAAGTATGGTAAGTTTCATAGATGTTTGGTAGTGTCCCTGGGAACAAACTGATTCCAGGAAAGGGTTTATTTTAGAGGTGAATGATACATACATGTATTCTGACAGATCAGCCTAACTCATATTTCCTGTAGTCTTATTAGTCTCATATTTCCTGTAGTCATATTTCCTATTCTAACTTAGTTTTCCCCTTTTGTGGACATGAGCAATCATCATGGTTGTTAGGCATTTTGAAAACAAACTATTCTCAGGGTCATACAGAACAACTGAGATGCTCACTTACAGTAACTGCATGCTTCTACATCTGCATTGCTTGCTGTTTGGGGTTTTAGGCTGGGTTTCTGTATAGCACATTGTGACATCTGCTGATGTAAAAAGGACTTTATGATTATTTGAATATTTTGATTGATTGATTGATTGATTGATTGATTGATGTGACACAATGGGGCCTTTCAAATATCTATGCTGCAATAATCTACACCGCATGACCAAAGGTATGTGGACACCTGCTCGTCGAACTTCTCATTCCAAAATCATGGGCATTAATAAAAAGTTAGTCCCACCTTTGCTGCCACAACAGCCTCCACTATTCTGGGAAGGCTTTCCACTAGATGTTGAAACATTGCTGCAGGTACTTGCTTCCATTCAGCCACAAGAGCATTAGTGAGGTTGGGCAATTAGGCCTGGCTCGCAGTCAGCCTTCCAATTCATCCCGAAGGTGTTGGATGAGGTTGAGGTCAGGGCTCTGTGGGCCAGTTCTTTAAGGACCACACTTTGTGCAAGAGGGCATTGTCATGCTGAAACAGGAAAAGGGCCTTTCCCAAAGTGTTGCCACAACATTGGAAGCACAGAATCATCTAGAATGTAACTGTACAATCTGGCCTTAATGGCCATGTACTCTAGTCTCTACCCAGCACAACCAGAAGAGGACTGGCCACCCCTCAGAGCCTGGATCGTCTCTAGGTTTCTTCCAAGGTTCCTGCCTTTCTAGGTAGTTTTTCCTAACCACCGTGCTTCTACATCTGCATTGCTTGCTGTTTGGGGTTTTAGACTCAGTTTCTGTACAAGCATATTGTGACAGCTGCTGATGTAAAAATGGGCTTCATAAATAAGTGTGTATTGTTTAAAGATATTCTCTCTTACTTTTTACAACTTTCTGCATTGATCTGCACTGTGTCCGAATGCAATCATGGTTGCGTAAATAAGACACCGTGGAGCCGGCGCGCGATATGGGTCAGAAAACGTACCTCAATGCAGGGATGGGATATGCCACTCTACTCCAAATGTTACCATTATTCACACTGCTCCATCGAGAAGCTTGAAATACTGCTAGTTTTCCCAGAAAACTTCCCTTTTCATCGTCATGCTAGCTAGCGGAAGTAACAGCAGCCATTATGGAAGGGCACGTTGTGTTGAAAATCAAAGGAGCTGATTGGCTCACACTGCCATTCCAAAAAGGCAGTCTGGCTCCACAGTGTCTTAATGTTACCATGATTGCGTTCTGACCCCAGTGCAACTCTGTGTAAACAAGAATAACGGTAGGGCCGGAATCTGCTGGCTAACAGTAAATTCTACTAGATGAAAAATGACATCCTGGCATTTAAAGCATACTATATTTTTAAAATTTCACTTACTATAAAACTTTGTTTTATTGGATACTCAAAATTATGGCGTTTCCTACACGGCCTGTGTATGTACGTGTGTGCATACATGCGTGTGTGTGCATGCATGCATGCCTGTTGTTTTGCATGCGTACTTGTATGCATGTGTTTGTCTGTGTGCGTCTGTTGGGGGGTTGTGTGCGTTTTTTAAATATTGCTCTATATTATGCTATTCTGTTTCCTACTGTACATACTCTCCCGTAGACGTGGGCGGCTTAAAGTGACAAAACTTTGACTAGATGCACATGAACATAACTGACTTCTTATTCTAGGTTTGAGGAGCGAACGCCAAATGAAAGTCAAAGCCGTCAGATATGATATTCTTCTGATGAAGAAGGATTGGAGATATGAGATGACAGCATCGTGATCAAAGAGCCTTTGAAGCCCAGGATGGGAGAGTATGTTTGTGAATGTGTGTATATGTGCATATATCGTGTATTTCATTATTCTTTGTCCTAGAGACGTACACACATTCTCTCACACAGAGAAACAGAGACAGACACACAAACACACACACACACACAAGTGCATGTACAGACACACACACACAAACTTAGGTGACATTTGGCTAGCTAATTTGGTCAAGACATTTGCAATACCTCACGTTCCTGGAACGAAAAGTGATGCGTACATGACGAGGTAGTTATTTACTGTTGTTGTGTGTGTTGATGTACAGTTTGACACCGGCATATCATATCTTTAATTAAGTTCCTTCGCTGGTTCTGATTCTCCCTCTGGTTCTGGTTCTCCCTCTGGTTCTGGTTCTGGTTCTCCCTCTGGTTCTGGTTCTGATTCTCCCTCTGGTTCTAATTATCCCTCTGGTTCTGGTTCTGATTCTCCCTCTGGTTCTAATTCTCCCTCTGGTTCTGATTCTCCCTCTGGTTCTAATTCTCCCTCTGGTTCTGATTCTCCCTCTGGTTCTGGTTCTCCCTCTGGTTCTGGTTCTGATTCTCCCTCTGGTTCGGGTTCTCCCTCTGGTTCTGGTTCTCCCTCTGGTTCTGATTCTCCCTCTGGTTCTTGTTCTCCCTCTGGTTCTAGTTCTAAATCTCCTTCTGGTTCTGGTTCTCCCTCTGGTTCTGATTCTTCCTCTGGTTCTCCCTCTGGTTCTGGTTCTCCCTCTGGTTCTGGTTTTTGTTCTCCCTCTGGTTCTGGTTCTACTTATCCCTCTGGTTCTGGTTCTCCCTCTGGTTCTGATTCTCCCTCTGGTTCTGATTCTCCCTCTGGTTCTGCTTCTGGTTCTCCCTCTGGTTCTGGTTCTCCCTTTGGTTCTGGTTCTAATTCTCCCTCTGGTTCTAATTCTGGTTCTCTCTCTGGTTCTGGTTCTCTCTCTGGTTCTAATTCTCCCTCTGGTTCTCTCACTAGTTATGCTGACACCTCAAATATGCAATTGCAGTACACAACCCCTCCCAGTGCTAAAACAGAGGTCCCTCCCTCCCTCCCTCCCTCCCTCCCTCCCTCCCTCCCTCCCCCTCCCTCCCTCCCTCCCTCCCTCCCTCCCTCCCTCCCTCCCTCCCTCCCTCCCCCCTCTCTCTCTCCTTTCTTCTCTCTCTCTCTCTCTCTCTCTTCTCTCTCTCTCTCTCTCTCTCTCTCTCTCTCTCTCTCTCTCTCTCTCTCTCTCTCTCTCTCTCTCTCTCTCTCTCTCTCTCTCTCTTTCTTTCTGTCTGTAGAAAACGTTGAAGAGAGTATTGTAATGGCTCACTCCTCTGTCTCATCGGCTGGCGCATTGCGCCGCAACAAAGGTTCTCCACTTCTCCCGGTCTCTGGAAATCTTCCCCACGGTGCCTCAGCTCTGCTGATGTTGGAGCTTGGCTTGGATTGTTCTCCACTTTGTCCTGGGCAAACATTGTAATAGGAATGTATAACTTATGATAATCAATAATGCATCCGTTTTCTCAATCGCCAAAGTAAGAGATGACACAAACACACACACAAACACACACACAAACACACATACACATTCACACACACACAAACACAAGAGCGTTTGTATGTCTCAGGATGGACAGACCTCGATTCAACCCTGTCTGCGACCTCTCTCTCAAAGCCCAGAAACCCTGAAACACCCTGCAGAGAGCAAACCTCAGTCAAACCCATTCACAACCTTAAGAAACCTTGACAGCAGGATGAACCCCTTTAGCCGACTACAAAACCCCCAAAGATACATTCAACACAAAAAACTCCTATCCGTCAAAAATGGCTCTAATTCCTCTCAAAAGAGAACAAGTGACAGAGAGCAATAGAAGAGGACAGCCAGAGAAAAGCAAGGAGGAGGAGATGGAGGAGGTTGGAGGAGGAAGAGGAGGAGGAGAAAAGCTTGCCCCTGTGAATTAAAAGCTTTGTGTGAAGCCTTGTTGGGCAGCAGACTGAAGAGATGCCCCTTAATAGAGACGAACATCCTCCTCTATTCACCAGGGGCTCATTCTTTGGCTGCCAGGGGAGGGCAGGAGGGGGTTGTTGGAAGGGACAAAGGCAGATGCTATGGGACAGCCTTTCCTCCCAGTGTGGCCCATTAAAGGAGCCTGGAGCATGGAGGGCTCGATGGAGCTACTATAGGTCCCCTTTCAGAGCACCCCCTTCACCTGAGTGAGTGACAGGACTGAAGGGGGAGTCAGCTCCCAAGCTTTGTGGTGAGAGGGGAGACAGCCCAGGAGAGAGAGATAAAGTGAGAGAGAGATAAAGTGAGAGAGTGATAGAGAGAAAGTCAGAGAGAGAAAGAGAGAGAGACAATGTGAGAAAGAGAGAGAGAAAGATGAGTCAACCAAGGGTTTGAGAGAGAGGGAAAGAGAGGGAGGGAGGGAGGGAGTTAGAGAGAGAGAGAGGTGAGTCAACCAAGGGTTTGAGAGAGAGGGAAAGAGAGGGAGAGAGAGAGAAAGAGAGAGATAATGTGAGAAAGAGAAAGAGAGAGAGAGAGAGAGATTAATCAACCAAGGGTTTGAGAGAGAGGGTAAGAGAGGGAGAGAGAGAGAGAGAAAGAGAGAGATAATGTGAGAAAGAGAGAGAAAGAGAGAGAGAGATTAATCAACCAAGGGTTTGAGAGGGTAAGCTAGGGAGAGAGGGAGAGAGAGAGAGAGAGAGAGAGAGAGAGAGAGAGAGAGAGAGAGAGAGAGAGAGAGAGAGAGAGAGCAGAAAAGGGGCAGACAAAGATAAAGGGAGTACAGGGGAAAGAGAGGCAAGACAGAAAGTTAGAGAGACATTCTTAAAAGGGTGTGTGGATGGCTGTGTTTGGGAGAGAGTGAGGAAGAGAGACAGAGAGGGAGAGAGTGAGGGAGAGAAAGTCAGAGAGAGAGAGAGAGAGAGAGAGGGAGAGAGGGGGGGGGCAGCCAAGGGTTTGAGAGAGAGGGGAAAGAGAAGGAGAGGGAGAGAGTGGAAAAAGAGTGAGAGAAAGACAGGGAGAAACGGCTGAGGAGAGAGGGAGCGAGACAGAAGTAGAGAGGGAGGGAGACAGAGGGAGAAGTGTCAAGAGCAAGACGTCAGATAAACAAAACAACAAGGAAAAGGAGGTAGATGACTAAAGAAGGTGGGGCAGAGAGAGAGAGGGGTGTAATTGAGTCTCCGCTACACAGTTGTTGTAGAGGGAGGTCTCCATGTGGGATCCAAGGAGGTCCCTATAAAGACCCTATAACGCACGAGACAGCACGTGTGTGTGTCCATGTCATAGGCACACCATTGGCCAGGATTTCAAACTTTACAATACGCTGTGTTTAACCTTTACAACACGCTGTTTAACCTGATCAACATGCTGTGTTTAACCTTTACAACACGCTGTTTAACCTTTACAACACGCTGTGTTTAACCTGATCAACACGTTGTGTTTAACCTTTACAACAAGTTGTGTTTCACCTGATCAACATGCTGTGTTTAACCTGATCAACATGCTGTGTTTAACCTTTACAACAAGTTGTGTTTAACCTGATCAACATGCTGTGTTTAACCTGATCAACATGCTGTGTTTAACCTTTACAACAAGTTGTGTTTAACCTGATCAACATGCTGTGTTTAACCTGATCAACATGCTGCGTTTAACCTTTACAACAAGTTGTGTTTAACCTGATCAACATGCTGTGTTTAACCTTTACAACAAGTTGTGTTTAACCTGATCAACACGCTGTGTTTAACCTGATCAACATGCTGTGTTTAACCTTTACAACAAGTTGTGTTTAACCTGATCAACATGCTGTGTTTAACCTGATCAACATGCTGTGTTTAATCTTTACAACAAGTTGTGTTTAACCTGATCAACATGCTGTGTTTAATCTTTACAACAAGTTGTGTTTAACCTGATCAACATGCTGTGTTTAACCTTTACAACACGCTGTTTAACCTAATCAACACGCTGTGTTTAACCTTTACAACACACTGTTTAACCTGATCAACACACTGTGTTTAACCTTTACAACACGTTGTGTTTAACCTGATCAACACACTGTGTTTAACCTGATCAACACGCTGTGTATAACCTTTACAACACTCTGTGTTTAACCTGATCAACATGCTGCGTTTAACCTTTACAACACTCTGTGTATAACCTGATCAACACGTTGTGTTTAACCTGATCAACACACTGTGTTTAACCTGATCAACATGCTGCGTTTAATCTTTATAACACACTGTGTTTAACCTGATCAACATGCTGTGTTTAACCTGATCAATATGCTGTGTTTAACCTGATCAACATGCTGTGTTTAACCTTTACAACACTCTGTTTAACCTGATCAACACACTGTGTTTAACCTTTACAACACGCTGTGTTTAACCTGATCAACATGCTGTGTTTAACCTTTACAACACTCTGTTTAACCTGATCAACACACTGTGTTTAACCTGATCAACACGCTGTGTTTAACCTTTACAACACGATGTGTTTAACCTGATCAACACGCTGCGTTTAACCTGATCAATATGCTGTGTTTAACCTGATCAACATGCTGTGTTTAACCTGATCAACACGCTGTGTTTAACCTTTACAACACGATGTGTTTAACCTGATCAACACGCTGCGTTTAACCTGATCAATATGCTGTGTTTAACCTGATCAACATGCTGTGTTTAACCTGATCAACACGCTGTGTTTAACCTTTACAACACTCTGTTTAACCTGATCAACACGCTGTGTTTAACCTTTACAACACGTTGTGTTTAACCTGATCAACACACTGTGTTTAACCTGATCAACACGCTGTGTATAACCTTTACAACACTCTGTGTTTAACCTGATCAACATGCTGCGTTTAACCTTTACAACACTCTGTGTCATGTTTTGTCATATATTGTCATGTCTTGTCCCTGTGCTTCCTCTTCTATTCGTTTCCCCCTGCTGGTCTTATTAGGTTCTTTCCCTCTTTCTATCCCTCTCTCTCCCCCTCCCTCTCTCCCCCTCTCTCTCTCTCTCTCTCTCTCTATCGTTCCGTTTCTGCTCCCAGCTGTTCCTCATTCACCTGCATAACAGAAGGATCCGACCAAAAATGGACCCAGCGACTACGGATTCTCTCTACTCTGCTGTCGAGTTCCAGGGAGCGATGCTAGGCAGACACGAACAGGAATTGTCTGCTGCTCGACATGCCGTTGAGACCCTGGCCGCCCAAGTCTCCGGCCTCTCGGAGGAGATTCACAATCTCCGCCTCGATCCACCGGTTACCTCCTGGGCTTCCGGGTCTCCGGAGCCCAGAATTAATAACCCACCGTGCTACTCTGGGGAGCCTACTGAATGTCGCTTGTTCCTTACCCAGTGTGATATAGTGTTCTCTCTCCAGCTCCACACGTACTCCAGGGGTATTGCTCGGATCGCCTACGTCATATCACTCCTTACTGGACGGGCTCGGGAGTGGGGCACAGCTATCTGGGAGGCAAGGGCTGAGTGTACTAACGAGTATCAGAACTTTAAAGAGGAGATGATACGGGTTTTTGATCGTTCTGTTTTTGGGAAAGAAGCTTCCTGGTCCCTGTCTTCCCTATGTCAAGGTAATCGATCCATAACGGATTACTCTATAGAGTTTCGCACTCTTGCTGCCTCCAGTAACTGGAACGAGCAGGCGTTGCTCGCTCGTTTTCTGGAGGGACTCCACGCTAAGGTTAAGGATGAGATTCTCTCCCGGGAGGTTCCATCCAGCGTGGATTCTTTGATTGAACTCGCTATTCGCATTGAACGACGGGTAGATCTTCGTCACCGAGCTCATGGAAGAGAGCTCGCGTTAACTGTGTCCCCCTCTCCCCGACACTACCATCTTTCCCCACTGACTCAGGTGTTGAGCCCATGCAGCTGGGGGGTATTCGCATCTCGACTAAGGAGAGGGAACGGAGAATCACCAACCGCCTCTGTCTCTATTGCGGTTCCGCTGGTCATTTTGTAATTTCATGTCCAGTTAAAGGCCAGAGCTCATCAGTAAGCGGAGGGCGACTGATAAGCGCTACTACTCTGTCCTCTCCGTCAAGTACCTGTACTACCTTGCCGGTCCATCTACGCTGGACCGGATCGGCAGCTTCCTGCAGTGCATTAATAGACTCTGGGGCGGAGGGCTGTTTTATGGACGAAGCCTGGGCTCGGGAACATGACATTCCTCTCAGACAGTTAGGGGAGCCCACGGTCATGTTCGCCTTGGATGGTAGTCCTCTCCCCAGTATATTATGTGAAACACTACCTTTAACCCTCACAGTATCCGGTAACCATAGTGAGTGTCATGCAGGTGATAGAGGACCCAAAAGCGACTTAACAGAAACAGAGTTTATTCAAGTCCAAACAGGGAATAACAGAAATCCTCTAGTCTGTAGAGGGGAATAACAAGAGAAGCGGCCACAGACTGCAGGTCGCTTCGGGTAGGCGCAGGCCGTAGTTGACAGAGACACCTGCTCACACGCAGCATCTGATGAAGGCAAAAAAACACGACAGGACAGGGCGATACACAATCACAGCAAAAAACACGACAGGACAGGGCGATACACAATCACAGCATGGTGAATGCTAAACAAGGAACCGACGGGACAGGAACGGAACACAAAGGAATAAATAGGGACTCTAATCAGGGGAAAGGATCGGGAACAGGTGTGGGAAGACTAAATGATGATTAGGGGAATAGGAACAGCTGGGAGCAGGAACGGAACGATAGAGAGAAGAGAGAGCGAGAGAGTGAGAGAGGGAGGGGGGAGAGAGAGGGATAGAAAGAGGGAAAGGACCTAATAAGACCAGCAGAGGGAAACGAATAGAATGGGGAGCACAGGGACAAGACATGATAATAAATGACAAACATGACAGTACCCCCCCACTCACCGAGCGCCTCCTGGCGCACTCGAGGAGGAATCCTGGCGGCAACGGAGGAAATCATCGACGAGTGAACGGTCCAGCACGTCCCGAGACGGAACCCAACTCCTCTCCTCAGGACCGTAACCCTCCCAATCCACTAAGTATTGGTGACCCCGTCCCCGAGAACGCATGTCCATGATCTTATGTACCTTGTAAATAGGTGCGCTCTCGACAAGGACGGGAGGGGGGAGGGAAGACGAACGGGGGTGCGAAGAAAGGGCTTAACACAGGAGACATGGAAGACAGGATGGACGCGACGAAGATGTCGCGGAAGAAGCAGTCGCACAGCGACAGGATTGACGACCTGGGAGACACGGAACGGACCAATGAACCGCGGAGTCAACTTACGAGAAGCTGTCGTAAGAGGAAGGTTGCGAGTGGAAAGCCACACTCTCTGGCCGCAACAATACCTTGGACTCTTAATCCTGCGTTTATTGGCGGCTCTCACAGTCTTCCCCGCAGACAAAGGCAGACCGGTAATGAAGTCTAAGGCGATGTGAGACCATGGTCGAGAAGGAATGGGGAGCGGTCTGAGACGACCGGCAGGAGGAGAGTTACCCGACTTAGTCTGCGCGCAGTCCGAACAAGCAGCCACGAAACGGCGCGTGTCACGCTCCTGAGTCGGCCACCAAAAGCGCTGGCGAATAGACGCAAGAGTGCCTCGAACACCGGGATGACCAGCTAACTTGGCAGAGTGAGCCCACTGAAGAACAGCCAGACGAGTGGAAACAGGAACGAAAAGGAGGTTACTAGGACAAGCGCGCGGCGACGCAGTGTGCGTGAGTGCTTGCTTAACCTGTCTTTCAATTCCCCAGACTGTTAACCCGACAACACGCCCATAAGGAAGAATCCCTCGGGATCAGTAGAAGCCACAGAAGAACTAAACAGACGGGATAAGGCATCAGGCTTGGTGTTCTTGCTACCCGGACGGTAAGAAATCACAAACTCGAAACGAGCGAAAAACAACGCCCAACGAGCTTGACGGGCATTAAGTCGTTTGGCAGAACGGATGTACTCAAGGTTCTTATGGTCTGTCCAAACGACAAAAGGAACGGTCGCCCCCTCCAACCACTGTCGCCATTCGCCTAGGGCTAAGCGGATGGCGAGCAGTTCACGGTTACCCACATCATAGTTGCGCTCAGATGGCGACAGGCGATGAGAAAAATAAGCGCAAGGATGAACCTTATCGTCAGACTGGAAGCGCTGGGATAGAATGGCTCCCACGCCTACCTCTGAAGCGTCAACCTCGACAATGAATTGTCTAGTGACGTCAGGAGTAACGAGGATAGGAGCGGACGTAAAACGTTCTTTTAGAAGATCAAAAGCTCCCTGGGCGGAACCGGACCACTTAAAACACGTCTTGACAGAAGTAAGAGCTGTGAGAGGGGCAGCAACTTGACCGAAATTACGAATGAAACGCCGATAGAAATTAGCGAAACCTAAAAAGCGCTGCAACTCGACACGTGACCTTGGAACGGGCCAATCACTGACAGCTTGGACCTTAGCGGAATCCATCTGAATGCCTTCAGCGGAAATAACGGAACCGAGAAAAGTAACGGAGGAGACATGAAAAGAGCACTTCTCAGCCTTTACGTAGAGACAATTCTCTAAAAGGCGCTGTAGAACACGTCGAACGTGCTGAACATGAATCTCGAGTGACGGAGAAAAAATCAGGATATCGTCAAGATAGACAAAAACAAAGATGTTCAGCATGTCTCTCAGAACATCATTAACAAATGCCTGAAAAACAGCTGGCGCATTGGCGAGACCGAACGGCAGAACCCGGTACTCAAAATGCCCTAACGGAGTGTTAAACGCCGTTTTCCACTCGTCCCCCTCTCTGATGCGCACGAGATGGTAAGCGTTACGAAGGTCCAACTTAGTAAAGCACCTGGCTCCCTGCAGAATCTCGAAGGCTGATGACATAAGGGGAAGCGGATAACGATTCTTAACCGTTATGTCATTCAGCCCTCGATAATCCACGCAGGGGCGCAGAGTACCGTCCTTCTTCTTAACAAAAAGAACCCCGCCCCGGCCGGAGAGGAAGAAGGCACTATGGTACCGGCGTCAAGAGACACAGACAAATAATCCTCGAGAGCCTTACGTTCGGGAGCCGACAGAGAGTATAGTCTACCTCGAGGAGGAGTGGTCCCCGGAAGGAGATCAATACTACAATCATACGACCGGTGAGGAGGAAGGGAGTTGGCTCGGGACCGACTGAAGACCGTGCGCAGATCATGATATTCCTCCGGCACTCCTGTCAAATCGCCAGGTTCCTCCTGAGAAGTAGGGACAGAAGAAACGGGAGGGATGGCAGACATTAAACACTTCACATGACAAGAAACGTTCCAGGATAGGATAGAATTACTAGACCAATTAATAGAAGGATTATGACATACTAGCCAGGGATGACCCAAAACAACAGGTGTAAACGGTGAACGGAAAATCAAAAAGAAATAGTCTCACTGTGGTTACCAGATACTGTGAGAGTTAAAGGTAGTGTCTCAAATTTGATACTGGGAAGATGACTACCATCTAAGGCAAACATGGGCGTAGGCTTGTCTAACGGTCTGAAAGGAATGTTATGTTTCCGAACCCATGCTTCGTCCATGAAACAACCCTCAGCCCCAGAGTCAATCAAGGCACTGCATGTAGCACCCGAACCGGTCCAGCGTAGATGGACCGACATAGTAGTACAAGATCTAGATGAAGAGACCTGAGTAGTAGCGCTCACCAGTAGCCCTCCGCTTACTGATGGGCTCTGGCCTCTTACTGGACATGAATTAACAAAATGTCCAGCAACTCCGCAATAGAGGCACAGGCGGTTGGTGATCCTCCGTTCCCTCTCCTTAGTCGAGATGCGAATCCCTCCCAGCTGCATGGGCTCAGTCTCAAAGCCAGAGGAGGGAGATGGTTGCGATGCGGAGCAGGGAAACACCGTTGATGCGAGCTCTCTTCCACGAGCCCGGTGACGAAGATCTACCCGTCGTTCTATGCGGATGGCGAGAGCAATCAAAGAGTCCACATCTGAAGGAACCTCCCGGGAGAGAATCTCATCCTTAACCACTGCGTGGAGTCCCTCCAGAAAACGAGCGAGCAGCGCCGGCTCGTTCCACTCACTAGAGGCAGCAAGAGTGCGAAACTCAATAGAATAATCCGTTATGGACCGTTCACCTTGGCATAAGGAAGCCAGGGCCCTAGAAGCCTCCCTACCAAAAACTGAACGGTCAAAAACCCGAATCATCTCCTCTTTAAAGTTCTGGAACTTGTTAGAGCAATCAGCCCTTGCCTCCCAGATAGCTGTGCCCCATTCTCGAGCCCGGCCAGTAAGGAGTGAAATGACGTAAGCAACCCGAGCTCTCTCTCTAGAGTATGTGTTGGGTTGGAGAGAGAACACAATCTCACACTGCGTGAGAAAGGAGCGGCACTCAGTGGGCTGCCCGGAGTAGCAAGGTGGGTTATTAACCCTAGGTTCTGGAGGCTCGGCAGGCCAGGAAGTAACAGGTGGCACGAGACGTAGACTCTGGAACTGTCCAGAGAGGTCGGAAACCTGAGCGGCCAGGTTCTCCACGGCATGGCGAGCAGCAGACAATTCCTGCTCGTGTCTGCCGAGCATGGCTCCTTGGATCTTGACGGCAGTGTAACGAGCGTCTGAAGTCGCTGGGTCCATTCCTTGGTCGGTTCCTTCTGTCATGCAGGTGATAGAGGACCCAAAAGCGACTTAACAGAAACAGAGTTTATTCAAGTCCAAACAGGGAATAACAGAAATCCTCTAGTCTGTAGAGGGGAATAACAAGAGAAGCGGCCACAGACTGCAGGTCGCTTCGGGTAGGCGCAGGCCGTAGTTGACAGAGACACCTGCTCACACGCAGCATCTGATGAAGGCAAAAAACACGACAGGACAGGGCGATACACAATCACAGCAAAAAACACGACAGGACAGGGCGATACACAATCACAGCATGGTGAATGCTAAACAAGGAACCGACGGGACAGGAACGGAACACAAAGGAATAAATAGGGACTCTAATCAGGGGAAAGGATCGGGAACAGGTGTGGGAAGACTAAATGATGATTAGGGGAATAGGAACAGCTGGGAGCAGGAACGGAACGATAGAGAGAAGAGAGAGCGAGAGAGTGAGAGAGGGAGGGGGAGAGAGAGGGATAGAAAGAGGGAAAGGACCTAATAAGACCAGCAGAGGGAAACGAATAGAATGGGGAGCACAGGGACAAGACATGATAATAAATGACAAACATGACAGTGAGACCATTTCTTTTTTGATTTTTTGTTCACCTTTTACACCTGTTGTTTTGGGTCATCCCTGGCTAGTGTGTCATAATCCTTCTTTTGATTGGTCTAGTAATTCTATCCTTTCCTGGAACGTTTCTTGTCATGTGAAATGTTTAATGTCTGCTATTCCTCCTGTTTCTTCTGCTCCCTCTTCACAGGAGGAACCTGGTGATTTGACAGGAGGGCCGGAGGAATATCATGATCTGCGCACGGTCTTCAGTCGGTCTAGAGCCACCTCCCTTCCTCCTCACCGGTCGTATGATTGTTGTACTGATCTCCTCAAGAAGCGTTTTGCATCCGCTCCTATCCTTGTTGCACCTGACGTCACTAAACAGTTCATTGTCGAGGTAGACGCGTCGGGGGTGGGCGTGGGAGCCATTCTGTCCCAGCGCTCCCATACTGACGATGGGGTCCACCCTTGCGCGTATTTTTCTCATCGCCTGTCGCCGTCGGAACGTAACTATGATGTGGCTAACCGCGAACTGCTCGCCATCCGTTTAGCCCTAGGCGAATGGCGACAGTGGTTGGAGGGGGCGACCGTTCCTTTTGTCGTTTGGACTGACCAAAAGAACCTTGAGTACATCCGTTCTGCCAAACGACTCAATGCGCGTCAAGCTCGTTGGGCGTTGTTTTTCGCTTGTTTCGAGTTCGTGATTTCTTATCGCCCGGGTACTAAGAACACCAAGCCTGATGCTTTATCCCGTCTCTTCAGCTCTTCTGTAGCGTCTACCGACCCCGAGGGGATTCTCCCTGAGGGGCGTGTTGTCGGGTTGAATGTCTGGGGAATTGAGAGACAGGTCAAGCAAGCACTCACTCACACTCCGTCGCCGCACGCTTTGTTTAACCTGATCAACACGCTGTGTTTAACCTGATCAACATGCTGTGTTTAACCTTTACAACACTCTGTGTATAACCTGATCAACACGTTGTCTTTAACCTGATCAACACGTTTTGTTTAACCTGATCAACACGCTGTGTTTAACCTGATCACCACGCTGTGTTTAATCTTTACAACACGTTGTGTTTAACCTGAACAACACGCTGTGTTTAATCTTTACATTCCTTTGAAACTCTGTGAGAGAGAGAGAGAGAGAGAGAGAGAGAGAGAGAGACCTAATTGTGTGTATTTGGCTAAGGTGTATGTAAACTTCCAACTTCAACTGTACTCCTTAGCCAAATACATTTCAACTCAGTTTTCAACTCAATTTAATCCTAGTAAAAATACCTGTCTTAGGTCAGTTAGGATCAACACTTTATTTTAAGAATGTGAAATGTCAGAATAATAGTAGAGAGAATCATTTGTTTCAGCTTTTATTTCTTTCATCACATTCCCAGTGGGTCAGAAGTTTACATACACTCAATTAGTATTTGGTAGCATTGCGTTTAAATTGTTTAACTTGGGTCAAACGTTTCGGGTAGCCTTCCACAAGCTTCCCACAATAAGTTGGGTGAATTTTGGCCCATTCCTCCTGACAGAGCTGGTGTAACTGAGTCAGGTTTGTAGGCCTCCTTTTTCAGTTCTGACTACACATTTTCTACAGGATTGAGGTCAGGGCTTTGTGATGGCCACTCCAATACCTTGACTTTGTTGTCCGTAAGCCATTTTGCCACAGCTTTGGAAGTATGCTTGGGGTCATTGTCCATTTGGAAGACCCATTTGCGACCAAGCTTTAACTTCCTGACTGATGTCTTGAGATGTTGCTTCAATATATCCACATAATTGTTCTACCTCATGATGCCATCTATTTTGTGAAGTGCACCAGCAGTCCCTCCTGCAGCAAAGCATCCCCACAACATGATGCTCCCACCCCCTGTACTTCACGGTTGGGATGGTGTTCTTCGGCTTGCAAGTCTCCCCCTTTTCCCTCCAAACAAAACAATGGTCATTATGGCCAAACAGTTCTATTTTTGTTTCATCAGACCAGAGGACATTTCTCCAAAAGTATGATCTTTGTTCCCTATGTGCAGCTGCAAACCGTAGTCTGGCTTTTTTATGGTGGTTTTGGAGCACTGGTTTCTTCCTTACTGAGCAGCCTTTCAGGTTATGCCGATATAGGACTTGTTTTACTGTGGATATAGATACTTTTGTACCTGTTTCCTCAAGCATCTTCACAAGGTCCTTTGCTGTTGTTCTGGGATTGATTTGCACTTTTCACACCAAAGTACGTTCATCTCTAGGAGACAGAAAGCGTCTCTTTCCTGAGTGGTATGACGGCTGCGTGGTCCCATGGTGTTTATACTTGCATACTATTGTTTGTACAGATGAACATGGTACCTTCAGGTGTTTAGAAATTGCTCCCAAGGATGAACGAGACTTGTGGAGGTCTACAATTTTTTTTCTGAGGTCTTGGCTGATTTCTGTTGATTTTCCCATGATGTCAAGCAAAGAGGCACTGAGTTTGAATGTATGCTTTGAAATACATCCACAGGTACACCTCCAATTCACTCAAATGATGTCAATTAGCCTATCAGAAGCTTCTAAAGCCATGACATAATTTTCTGGAATTTTCCAAGCTGTTTAAAGGCACATTCAAATTAGTGTATGTAAACTTCTGACCCACTGGAATTGCGATACAGTGAATTATAGGTGAATTAAATTGTCTGTAAACAATTGTTGGAAAAATTACTTGTCATGCACAAAGTAGATGTCCTAACCGACTTGCCAAAACTATAGATTGTTAACAAGAAATTTGTGGGGTGATTGAAAAACTAGTTTTAATGACTCCAACCTAAGTGTATGTAAACTTCTGACTTCCACTGTATGTAAACTTCCAAATTCAACTGTATACCTATACCTTAAAGATTGCATACTGTGAAGTTCATGTGTCACCAGTTCAATTGACTTATAATGGGCCAACAAGCTCCTGATAAACTGCTACTATCCTCTGAAGGAACCCTGTGGAAATCAGTTAGCCCTCTCGAACACACACAGACACACGCACACACACACCTCATCCCACACACCAAAATAATTGGCCTCTCCTTTGATTGCAACCTTTCTAATATACATGGTCATCCCCGGAGACGTGAGCTAGATGAATAGCCTATCACTGTGTTTGTTGTAACAGGGTAAAGGTACGGTTGGTTGGAGGGTTGGACCAATCGATAACACGTTAGGCTGAGGAGTTGGCTTTATGTATCATAAAGGTAGGGTGTCTGGTTCGGTACTGACACAGGGATAATGGGATAATGTCAGAACTGATATTAGTGTTGATTAATGTCCATTTATGTTCTTGGCTTGGCAGAAATTGCTCCCATTTTCAGATATTAAGAATGTGGCAAACTCATATTTAATTTTAACAAGGACTAGTTAAGTCCTTTATATGATTCTTGTGATGGTATTTCTTGATGTTGTATATAGAAATACAATTATTAGAAGTGACCAGTGGCCAGGAAGTACAGCAAGAAGTGTCCACATTAACCAGGAAGTTGGGCAGTAAGTCCAGATTCAAATTGTACTTTATTTATCAATTCAACTGCCATTACAATAAATGTGAATGTAAAGTATATTTTTGTAGTTGGCATCTGATTTGATTCCTATAAATGCTTTGTTTCTCCTGTTCTGTGGAAATCTCTCCAGAAATGTACAGAAACAGTTGTCTTATGGTGTATTTCACAGTTAATTTTTAAACATTTATTTGACCTTTATTTAACTGTGCATGAGAAATGCTTGCTAAACATCTAACCCGTATTCCACAAAGCCTGTGAGTAGGAGATCTGATGTAGGATCCCAACCTGTCAATTAGATTTAATTCAATATGATATAAAAGGCGAAACTGACTTTGGTGATGTCATTCACCCAGTAGACCAGTAGAGGTCATCTCAACACAGCCCAAACCCTGCTCCACTGCCTGCAGCCATGGATGCTATACTACTATGCCAGACAAGACTTTACAGAGAAGTGTTTCTCAACTCCGCCATGGCACATGTTTGCTATAGCCCAACACTAATACATCCAATGTCACTAATGAGTGAAGGGAGGGAATGGTAGAAGAGAACGGGAAAGCACAAAACCTCTGTACATACTTAGATAGAACCGTACAGTTAGTGCACTTCTCAAAACAGTGCGTATTGCAGAAAGGTTTGAATGTAGAAAGGATTCTAATCTGTTAGCAATACACACAATACTATATCAATAGCAATGGGATTCCATAAACTGTATTGTTAATGGACAAAAAAATCATAAGCAAACAAGATCGAGGCAGAGAAAGAAAGAACTATAGCGGACATTCTGTTAGCATGTACCTGTGCAAGAATCCAAAAGTTACCAGACCAGTACACAACTAGCTGTGTAGGTATCAGACCAGACCAGTACACTACTAGCTGTGTAGCTATCAGACCAGACCAGTACACTACTAGCTGGGTAAGTATCAGACCAGACCATTACACTACTATCAGAGAAGACCAGTACACTACTAGCTGTGTAGGTATCAGACCAGACCAGTACACTACTAGCTGGGTAAGTATCAGACCAGACCATTACACTACTATCAGAGAAGACCAGTACACTACTAGCTGTGTAGGTATCAGACCAGACCAGTACACTACTAGCTGTGTAGGTATCAGACCAGACCAGTACGCTACTAGCTGTGTGGGTATCAATCCAGAACAGTACACTACTAGCTGTGTAGGTATCAGAGCAGACCAGTACACTACTAGCTGTGTAGGTATCAGACCAGACCAGTACACTACTAGCTGGGTAGGTAACAGAACAGACCAGTACACTACTAGCTGTGAAGGTATCAGACCAGACCAGTACACTACTAGCTGGGTAAGTATCAGACCAGACCAGTACACTACTAGCTGGGTAAGTATCAGACCAGACCAGTACACTACTAGCTGGGTAGGTATCAGACCAGACCAGTACACTACTAGCTGGGTAGGTATCAGACCAGACCAGTACACTACTAGCTGTGTAGGTATCAGACCAGACCAGTACACTACTAGTTGTGTAGGTATCAGACCAGACCAGTAGACTACTAGCTGTGTAGGTATCAGACCAGACCAGTACACTACTAGCTGTGTAGGTATCAGACCAGACCAGTACACTACTAGATGTGTAGGTATCAGACCAGACCAGTACACTACTAGCTGGGTAGGTATTAGACCAGACCAGTACACTACTAGCTGTGTAGGTATCAGACCAGACCAGTACACTACTAGCTGTGTAGGTATCAGACCAGACCAGTACACTACTAGCTGTGTAGGTATCAGACCAGACCAGTACACTACTAGCTGTGTAGGTTTCAGACCAGACCAGTACACTACTAGCTGGGTAAGTATCAAACCAGACCAGTACACTACTAGCTGGGTAGGTATCAGACCAGACCAGTACACCACTAGCTGTGTAGGTATCATACCAGACCAGTACACTACTAGCTGGGTAGGTATTAGACCAGACCAGTACACGACTAGCTGTGTAGGTATCAGACCAGACCAGTAGCCTACATGGCTGTGTAGGTATCAGACCAGACCAGTACACTACTAGCTGTGTAGGTATCAGACCAGACCAGTACCCTACATGGCTGTGTAGGTATCAGACCAGACCAGTACACTACTAGCTGTGTAGGTATCAGACCAGACCAGTACACTACTAGCTGTGTAGGTATCAGACCAGACCAGTACACTACTAGCTGGGTAGGTATCAGACCAGACCAGTACCCTACTAGCTGTGTAGGTATCAGACCAGACCAGTACACTACTAGTTGTGTAGGTATCAGACCAGACCAGTACACTACTAGCTGGGTAGGTATCAGACCAGACCAGTAGACTACTAGCTGTGTAGGTATCAGACCAGACCAGTACACTACTAGAGGTGTAGGTATCAGACCAGACCAATACACTACTAGCTGGGTAGGTATTAGACCAGACCAGTACACTACTAGCTGTGTAGGTATCAGACCAGACCAGTACACTACTAGCTGGGTAGGTATCAGACCAGACCAGTACACTACTAGCTGTGTAGGTATCAGACCAGACCAGTACACTACTAGTTGTGTAGGTATCAGACCAGACCAGTACACTACTAGCTGGGTAGGTATCAGACCAGACCAGTACACTACTAGCTGTGTAGGTATCAGACCAGACCAGTAGCCTACATGGCTGTGTAGGTATCAGACCAGACCAGTACACTACTAGCTGTGTAGGTATCAGACCAGACCAGTACCCTACATGGCTGTGTAGGTATCAGACCAGACCAGTACACTACTAGCTGGGTAGGTATCAGACCAGACCAGTATACTACTAGCTGGGTAGGTATCAGATCAGACCAGTACACCACTAGCTGTGTAGGTATCAGACCAGACCAGTACACTACTAGCTGTGTAGGTATCAGACCAGACCAGTACACTACTAGCTGTGTAGGTATCAGACCAGACCAGTACACTACTAGCTGGGTAGGTATCAGACCAAACCAGTACCCTACATGGCTGTGTAGGTATCAGACCAGACCAGTACACTAGCCGTGTAGGTATCAGACCAGACCAGTACACTACTAACTGTGTAGGTATCAGACCAGACCAGTACACTACTAGCTGTGTAGGTATCAGACCAGACCAGTACCCTACATGGCTGCGTAGGTATAAGCTCACTCCATAATAGGGTGTGTCCCCTAAATCGCCTACAGGAATGGCCAGCTCACATAATTATTAATTAGGCCTAATTGCTATTAACGAGACACTGCTGTCTCCTCCTAGGGGTCAGTCCCACTCGAGGAGGGCTGCTGAGAACACTTGTCCCCGCCTCGACATTGTCATCGATGTGACAGGAGGGCCGCGTGTCAAAAAACGATTTATCATTCTCATTTCGTCCCCTGGTCTGTACGTGTTTGTGTTTCTGAGTTGGAAGCTGGAACACATCTGTGTGTGTGTGTGTGTGTGTGTGTGTGTGTGTGTGTGTGTGTGTGTGTGTGTGTGTGTGTGTGTGTGTGTGTGTGTGTGTGTGTGTGTGTGTGTGTGTGTGTGTGTGTGTGTGTGTGTGTGTGTGTGTGTGTGTGTGTGTTTGTGTGTGTGTGTGTGTCCTTGGGGTCTCTAATTAAGGAACCCAGGGGTTAGGGGAAACCTCAGGGGCTCAGAGTCCTAATCGCCCATAAATGGCCAGTTAATGGCCTCTGCCGCGGCCCTTCAATCTGCATACACCCTCATTTTTTCATTAGGCATTACACTCAAGGCCCCAGCTCCACCCCCTCCCTCCCGTACTCCATGAGCACAGTCAATTGGTCGAGGATTTTTAATTGCTGTGGCCATGCTCTTTCTCACTCTCTCAATTCAATTCAATGTAATTCAAGGGGCTTTATTGGCATGGGAAACATATGTTAACATTGCCAAAGCAAGTGAGGTAGAAAATATACAAAAGTGAAATAAACAATAAAAATGAATAGTAAACATTACACTCACAGAAGTTTCGAAAGAATAAAGACATTACAAATGTCATATTATGTATATATATAGTGTTGTAACAATGTGAAAATGGTTAAAGTACAAAAGGGAAAATAAATAAACATAAATATGGGTTGTATTTACAATGGTGTTTGTTCTTCACTGGTTGACCTTTTCTTGTGGCAACAGGTCAAAAATCTTGCTGCTGTGATGGCACACTGTGGTATTTCACCCAGTAGATATGGGAGTTTATCAAAATCAGGTTTGTTTTCGAATTCTTTGTAGATCTGTGTAATCTCAGGGAAATATGTGTCACTAATATGGTCATACATTAGGCAGGAGGTTAGGAAGTGCAGCTCAGTTCCCACCTCATTTTATGGGCAGTGTGCACATAGCCTGTCTTCTCTTAAGAGCCAGGTCTGCCTACAGCGGCCTTTCTCAATGGCAAGGCTATGCTCACTGAGTCTGTACATAGTCAAGGCTTTCCTTAAGTTTAGGTCAGTCACAGTGGTCAGGTATTCTGCCACTCTCTGGTATTCTGTGTACTCTCTTTTTAGGGCCAAATAGCATTCTAGTTTTCTCCGTTTTTTTTGTTGGTTAGGGCCAAATAGCATTCTAGTTTTCTCAGTTTTTTTGTTAATTCTTTCCAATGTGTTAAGTAATTATCTTTTTGTTTTCTCATGATTTGGTTGGGTCTAATTGTGTTTCTGTCCTGGGGTTCTGTGGGGTGTGTTTGTGTTTGTGAACAGAGCCCCAAGACGAGCTTGCTTAGGGGACTCTTCTCCAGATTCATCTCTCTGTACGTTATAGCTTTGTTATGGAAGGTTTGGGAATCGCTTCCTTTTAGGGGTTGTAGAATTTAACAGCTCTTTTCGGAATTTTGATAATTAGCGCTATCGGCCTAATTCTGCTCTGCATGCATTGTTTTGTGTTCTACGTTGTACACGGATGATTTTTTTGCAGAATTCTCCATGCAGAGTCTCAATTTGGTGTTTGTCCCATTTTGTGCATTTTTTTTGTTGTTGAGCGGACCCCAGACCTCACAACCATAAAGGGCAATGGGTTCTATAACTGATTCAAGTATTTTTAGCCAGATGGTATGTTGAATTTAGTTCCTTTTGATGGCATAGAATGCCCTTCTTGACTTGTCTCTCAGATCGTTCACAGCTTTGTGGATGTTACCTGTGGCGCTGATGTTTTGGCCAAGGTATGTCTAGTTTTCTAGGGCAACAGTGTCTAGATGGAATTTGTATTTGCGGTCCTGGCAACTGGACCTTTTTTGGACCACCATTATTTTGGTCTTACTAAGATTTACTGTCAGGGCCCAGGTCTGGCAGAATCTGTGCAT